>NC_086451.1:38325448-38592981 GCF_028390025.1 Pseudophryne corroboree
CACTGACTAAAGTAATGAATGATCTGGTCACTGCTAAGTCCAAAGGCCATTACACACCTCTTATTCTTCTAGATCTTTCTGCTGCTTTTGACACCTTTGAACACTCTCTTCTCATGTAAACGCTACTAGCTGAATACCAGTGCTTCACTACGAAATTTGAAGTATTTCCGTGCGTGTATCATTAATTTTGAAGGACCTCCTAGTAAACTAAATTTTTAGTCTTTCCTTCAGGCTGGAGAATGGCCAAGCTGTCAGAGGAGCTGACTAAAATATGCTTTGGACCAGGGGTTGTTAACGCAGGTAATATGTGATAAATTAACCACCACACACCAGGTTATTCCCCTCACTTAACACAAGATTCACATGGATGCACAGAGACCCCCAGGCAGACCGATTATATGGGCCAGGGGCACTCTGTGCGAGCCAAAAGCAGTGTTCTTGGATACTTATTTGCAGCCGTGTATCCAGAACACCTTAATCTACATCAAGACTCCGGTACTTTATTGAAGAAATTTGCACAGTTGGGTAGTGTCCCTGGGAATACAACGCTGGTGACCTTAGATGTCACCAGCCTTTACACTTGGATTCCCCACAAAGCAGGGTTGGAGGTGGTGAAACACTTAATTACTTGTAATGTGCAATATGAGGGGCCAGATATTGAGTTGTTTTTGACTTTACTTAAATTTACTTTGGAATTTTCTTTTCTTTTTAATGGACAGTTTTACAAACAGCTAACGGGTTGTGCAATGGGTTCTACTGTGAGACCTTCCTTCGTCAACTGCTACATGTTGGAGGTGGAAAGAAGTCTATTTTTTGAAGAGTCTAGTACCACGCGGGCCATTGTACTATACTACAGATGTATAGACGATCTCCTGATCTTCTAGAAAGACGATTTGACAATCTTAACCAAGATTGTCAACACACAAAATGTGTTGAACAGTCCCATTAAACTTGCTTTTAACAGCTAGCAAAACCAAGCTTTATTACCTAGACATCTTAATTCTTCTTAAGAATGGTAAAACATTTTGACAGTTTTCATCCAAAGTTTACAATTTGTGGCTTACCGTATTCTCAGTTTATATGGGTTTGTAGAAACAACAGTGACCCTGACACAACAAAGAAACAACTTGGTTTGATGACTGAGAAATTTCTAGAACGGGGATATTCATTGCCTGAATTAAAAAACAGCACGCAAGAAAGCACAGTGGCTGCACAAACAAACATGTACCACAGTAAAATCTAAGGCCAAAACTAAAGAGATAGTCCCATGGGTTAATGAATGTAACACCAGTAGTATTTACACCACAAAAAAGGCCAGAGATCAGAGGCGGAACTACCGCCAGTGCAACCAGTGCATTGCACTGGGACCCGCCTCTGTCCAGAGGCCCAAAGCATGTAATGAGTCAAACTGACTCATTACATGCTGCTGTGTGCTGCGGGCAACCGCTGCCCGCAGCACACAGCCGCACGGACAGGAGAGAAGAACAGCGCAGCGGTACGGGGGGGGAGAAGGAGGAGGAGGGAGGTGGAGGAGGGAGCCACAGCAGCGCTGTTTCTTTGATTGAGGCGCTACTGCTGTTGTCCCTCTGCTTCACTATAGGTTGTTCTCCGCTGCTGCAAAGCGCATCCCAGCATTCACAGCGGCAGAGAACAGCCTATAGTGAAGCAGAGGGACAGCAGCAGCGCCTCCACCAATAACACAGCGCTGCTGCGGCTCCCTCCTCCACCTCCCTCCTCCTCCTTCTCTCCTGCCTGGGATCTCTGGAGAAGCTGCACAGAGGAGCCTGAGCCAGTGGAGAGGGTAAGTGTAATTCATTCTTTCTTTCTTTCTTTCTTTCTTTCTTTCTTTCTTTCTTTCTTTCTTTCTTTCCAAAAAGGGGGACTGTCTGTCGTAATGTGTAAAAAAGGGGGAATCTGCCTGCCGTGATGTGTAAAAAAGGGGGAATCTGCCTGCCGTGATGTGTAAAAAAGGGGGAATCTGCCTGCCGTGATGTGTAAAAAAAGGGGCGATCTGCCTGCCGTAATGTGTAAAAAGGGCACACTGTCTGCTGTAATGTGTAAAAAGGGCACACTGTCTGCTGTAATGTGTAAAAAGGGGGACGCTGTCTGCTGCTATGTGTAACAAGGGCACGCTGTCTGCCGTTATGTGTAAAAAGGGCACGCTGTCTGCCGTTATGTGTAAAAAGTGTACGCTGTCTGCCGCTATGTGTAACAAGGGCACGCTGTCTGCCGTTATGTGTAAAAAGTGTACGCTGTCTGCCGTTATGTGTAAAAAGTGTACACTGTCTGCCGCTATGTGTAACAAGGGCACGCTGTCTGCCGTTACGTGTAAAAAGTGTACGCTGTCTGCCGTTATGTGTAAAAAGTGCACGCTGTCTGCCGTTATGTGTAAATGTGTAAAAAGGGGACGCTGTTTGCCGTTATGTGTAAAAAGGGGTCGCTGTCTGCCGTTATGTGTAAAAAGTGCACGCTGTCTGCCGCTATGTGTAAAAAGGGCATGCTGTCTGCTGTTATGTGTAAAAAGGGGGACGCTGTCTGCCGTAATGTGTAAAAAGGGTATGCTGCCTGCCGTAATGTGTAAAAAGGGCAATCTGTCCGCCGTAAGGTGTAAAAGGGTCTCTACCTGGTGTAGTGGTGCTACTGTGTGGCGTAATTTGAATAATGGAGACTACTGTGCACCGTTTTATGAATTGGTATTATTTTGTGGCCACACCCCTTCCCCACGAAGCCACGCCCATATGTATTTTTGCGCGCGCCTATGGCGCGCACTGCCCCTGTTTTGCATGCAGGGGTGGGGCTCTGATGCCGTTTTTTGCACACAGTGCTAAAATGTCTAGTTATGGCACTGTTGCTAGGTATCCATTTCTCTGGCCCTGAGCAGGTCCCCCTCACCAGATCCTCTCCAGGGGTGAGGGAGTGGACTTGGATGGGATGGGGGGGGGGGACCAGAGCATTTTGTCGCACCTGGGCCCCCGCTCGCTAGTTCCGCCACTGCCAGAGATTTATGGCAAATGGTCACAACCAACCCAGACCTTCAATGTTTTCACAACTCCAAAGTCATCTCGTGCTATTCTCGTGGCAAGAACATTAAAGTCTGGGGTGCACCACATGTTTTTTTATGGTCACAGGTGATACCATTCCACATCCTCCTACAGGCAAAAGAATGAGCATTAACCACTAGCCTGGCAATGGTTGCATTAGATGCGACCATACCAGCTAGTGTCTTATCTGACCTGGTCACACAGATAAACAGTGTTTGCAGAGGCAGGGAAGAGAAACTTCCATACGATGCTGCTGTCAGAGGGACCCTCTGTCTCCCTGCACCCTCCCCCAGTGTTTCCGTGCTGCCAATCACTACTGATTGGTCAGGATGACAGGACCCCCCACCCAGCGGGTACAGACAATTTCAGTAAATGAACATCCCCCTACCCCAAGCCCCTCCTGTGTACCTGGTGGCTGTCCCGGCTTTCAAAATAAAAGCCGTGATGGTCTTCATGTTTCCAAAGGTCTCGATGTTCCGATGTCAGCGACCAATGTTCCGGTGTTTGAAAGACCAATATTTTTGTTTAAAATATCAAAAAATATCTATTTTTTTTAACTACAATAATTTTCAATAAGTTTAAATACACATTCTACCACTAATTTACTCATAACCCCCCCCCCCCCCCCCCGACATTTTCTGAGCAGTTTATTTGAAAATAAATTGTCAGTTAAATGGTTAAATGGCCACTAAAATACACTACCCATTTTGTAGTCTACGTTATTATATGCCCTTGCGGACTATCTTACGTAGGCAAAACGGAATGCCAACTGAAGGTCCGCCTAACACAACACAGGTCAGCGATACGGGCCGCTTTGCTCACTGGGACCAGTGAGCAACCGGTGGCCCGTCATTTCGCACAACAGAAACATAATCTGGCCATGCTTAAATCTAAGACCATAGATCATGTGCCCAGCCTCCAATCGTAGAGGTGACAGGGGCAAGAAACTGCTACAGTTGGAACCCAGATGGATTTTCCATCTGTATTGCTTGGCCCCAGAAGGTTTACATGAATCCTTGGGTTTAATCAATTTGATCTAAAAAGTTTATTGATGTAAAAAATTGGATGTATGTTAAACTGGGTAGTCTATCTTTTGTAATCCTATGTTTTTGTTGTTTTAGCAGCGTGACTATGATAGCAAGTTGGAGTTTTTGTGTCTAATTCAAGGTTGATTGCAAAACAACATTTTCCGTAAATGGGCGAAACCATGTGCACTGGAGTGGGGAAGAAATAACATGTCAGAGAGAGCTATATTTGGGTGGGGTGTGTTCAAACTGAAATCTAAATTACAGTTTAAAAATAAAGCAGCCAGTATTTACCCTGCACAGAAACAATATAACCCACCCAACTCTAACTCTCTCTGCACGTTATATCTGCCCCACCTGCAGTGCACCTGGTTTTGCCCATTAGAGGAAAAGGTTGTTTTGCAATCAACCTTGAATTAGGCCCTTAGTCTCCACAAATAGAACAGATAATGAGTCAGCTATGTTTTCCTTTCTGTATACATCTAACAAATATATGTCTTAACACAGTAACAGGCTTCTTTACTGTTATAATTGTTTTAATTCTAATGTAATTTTCAAATTTAGCCAGTAGATGGCAATACTTGCACTTTAAAAAAAAAAGTTTTCACTTTGATTAACTACAGGTATCTGTTCTAGCAGTTCAAATAACTTTTAGCGCATCTATTACGCACATTCTACTGATTTTTTTTATATAGTGCTGTACTTATGATGTTGTTTTTATGCTGGTACAGTCCTTTATGCACAGTGTTCTTACATACAAATATTATGCACAATGCAGTGAAGGTACATGAATATGTGGGATACGGTCCTTAGGTCGACAGTCAATAGGTTGACCACTGAAGGTCGACTTTGCTGTTAGGTCGACAGGCAATAGGTCGACATGGGCGTTAGGCAGGGCTGGATTAAGGTCTGTGGGGTCCCCTGGGCAACAAATTTGTAGGGGCCCCCACACACTGTCCTCACAACTGCAAAAAAAACACTAGAGTAGGAGTACAGCATTTACCTGTCTCCTCTCCATCCTCCTCGGCAGCTGAGCTGTTCCTTTACTGCTGCGGCCACCAAAGAGCTTCACTCACAGAAGTGTGAAGTCTCGCGAGATAATGTCAAATCTCGCGAGACTTCGCACTGCAGTGAGTGAAGCTCCTCGGCGGCCGCAGCTGCAATGGAACGTCTCAGATGCCGAGGAGGATGGAGAGGAGACAGCTAAATGCTGTTGTGAGAACAGTGTGTGAGGGCCCCGGGACGACCGCCCCCTTCCGCCCGGCTGTTAATCCAGCTCTAGCGTTAGGTCGACATGTACTAGGTCGACAGGTAAAAAGGTCGACATGAGTTTTTCACTTTTTTGTCATTTTTGGATCCACGTGGACTACGATTGGAACGGTAACCTGTACCGAGCGAAGCGGTTTGAGGAGCGAGGCACCTTGCCCGAAGCATGGCGAGCAAAGCGAGCCATGTGAGGGGACACGGTGCACTAATTGGGGTTCCCCATCACTTTATGGAGAAAACGACACCAAAAACAGTCCAAAAACTCATGTCGACCTTTTTACCTGTCGACCTAGTACGTCGACCTAACGCCCATGTCGACATATTGCCTGTCTACCTAACAGCAATGTCGACCTTCAGTGGTCGACCTAATGACTGTCGACCTAAGTTGGGTCCACCCAACGACCCATTCCCGTATACGTTGGCTGGTATATAAGCGTGAAGATACATAATACAGTATACAGGTTGAGTATCCCTTATCCAAAATGCTTGGGACCAGAAGTATTTTGGATATGGGATTTTTCTGTATTTTGGAATAATTGCATACCATAATGAGATATCATGGTGATGGGACCCAAGTCTAAGCACAGAATGCATTTATATTACATATACACCTTATACACACAGCCTGAAGGTCATTTAATACAATATTTTTTATAACTTTGTGCATTAAACAAGGTTTGTGTACATTGAGCCATCAAAAAACAAAAGTTTCACTATCTCACTCTCACTCCAAAAAGTCCGTATTTCGGAATATTCCGTATTTCGGATATTTGGATATGGGATACTCAACCTGTATATGGATGTATGCCAGTATAGGGAGGTATAGGTACGTTTATATACTGTATGTGTAACATAATAGCATATAGTTGGACAGCAAATAAAATAAGAAAATAACAGATTTAATAGAGCGGAGGCCGAGGGGAATCCCTTATATGTAATTGGCTCAATGCTCTGTCACTTGGAATCATTTATAGCTGGAAATTGTTGCTTGTGAAATAATCTCTGATCCAGAGTTTCTTTTTTTTAATCATTTTTACTTACAGCGTCAAAGTGCATAGAAAAATCACAATCAGGAATAACAAAGGTTGTCAAGATAAGACACAAGTAGAAAGCACAGAATACAACTAAATATCTATACGTAGCACTGCCATGATAGCCTTTTAAATCCGGAACACATACGAATTACACACAAGAATAATTGTGTATCTACACACTAAATTGTCACTTGTGAAAGAGTGGTCATATAATTACACACTCAAATTAGAGATTATGGGGGTCATTCCGACCCGATCGCTCGCTGCAGTTTGTCGCAGAGCAGCGATCGGGTCAGAACTGCGCATGCGCCAGCATCGCTGTGCGCTGGCGCATGGCAGTCGTCTTTGCCTAGCGATCGCCCCCCCCTGAGACAGAGGCGGTTGCTGGGCGGGAGGGGGCTGGACGGCGTTGTTAAGCCGCCATTTAGGGGGAGTGGTACGGCCAACGCAGACTTGGCCAGAGCGTTGGGGGGCGCGGTGGCTGCGTGATGTCACACGCATCCGCTGCGGGCCGGGCAGCGACAAGTAGCTCCCGGCCAGCTTGCTAAAGCTGCGCTGGTCGGGAGCTACTCTTGAAGTGCAAAGGCATCGCCGCTGCGCAATGCCTTTGCACTTCTGCGGGGGGGGGGGGGGCAGAACTGACATGCGGGGCGGACCAGCCCTGTGCTGGTCGTCCCCCCGCATGTCAGTGTGAATGATTGTAGCTGTGCTAAATTTAGCACAGCTACGATTAACTCGTAATGACCCCCTATAACCCTATATATTCATTGAGTATTTTTGTCTACTACAGAATGACATACAACTAGACACAGGAGAGAGAAGAACTGTATTTCAGATGTAATGAAGAGAAGTGATGAATAAAATATAGCATATAATTCCTTTTTCAATAAAATACAGGTTGAGTATCCCATATCCAAATATTCCGAAATACGGAATATTCTGAAATACGGACTTTTTTGAGTGAGAGTGAGATAGTGAAACCTTTGTTTTTTGATGACTCAATGTACACAAACTTTGTTTAATACACAAAGTTATTAAAAATATTGTATTAAATGACCTTCAGGCTGTGTGTATAAGGTGTATAAGAAACATAAATGAATTGTGTGAATGTACACACAGTTTGTTTAATGTACAAAGTTATAAAAAATATTGGCTAAAATGACCTTCAGACTGTGTGTATAAGGTGTATATGTAACATAAATGCATTCTGTGCTTAGATTTAGGTCCCATCACCATGATATCTCATTATGGTATGCAATTATTCCAAAATACGGAAAAATCCGATATCCAAAATACCTCTGGTCCCAAGCATTTTGGATAAGGGATACTCAACCTGTATTGGGATTTTTGTTAGAAATAGTACAGTGAAAAATAAAGGTTAAAATCACGAAGACTTGACATACATTAAGTGCAATAGAAAAATAAAGATTGTGTAATTAAGATTAACTCATGCCCACTGACCTAAATGAATTGAGCCTCAAGCTGACACTCCCGAATAATTTGATCATGGTGTTGAGTTGCATAAGAACATTCCGGCAAGTATGAAATCCACCCCTTTCTAAATATATATACAGTCATTTCATAAATGATGTACATTAATTAGTTACAGTCAATTCAAATATAATTTATGGGATTAATACTGTATATATACATTCACTCAGTAATTGTTTGAATCTAATTGATTAGAATAGGTCATAATAACCTATAATGGGTAATGATTATTGGGGGTCATTCCGAGTTGTTCGCTCGCAAGCTGCTTTTTCGTTTTAGCAGCTTTGCACACGCTAAGCCGCCGCCTACTGGGAGTGAATCTTAGCTTATCAAAATTGCGAACGAAAGATTAGCAGAATTGCGAATAGACACTTCTTAGCAGTTTCTGAGTAGCTCCACACTTACTCGGCATCTGCGATCAGTTCAGTGCTTGTCGTTCCTGGTTTGACGTCACAAACACACCCAGCGTTCGCCCAGACACTCCTCCGTTTCTCCAGCCACTCCCGCGTTTTTCCCAGAAACGGTAGCGTTTTTTCGCACACACCCATAAAACGGCCAGTTTCCGCCCAGAAACACCCACTTCCTGTCAATCACATTACGATCACCAGAACGAAGAAAAAACCTCGTAATGCCGTGAGTAAAAAACCTAACTGCATAGCAAATTTACTTGGCGCAGTCTCACTGCGGACATTGCGCATGCGCATTAGCGACTATTCGCTCCGTTGCGAGAAAAAAATAACGAGCGAACAACTCGGAATGACCCCCATTGAGTATGAGGCAAATTACATTGATACACTGATATTTGGCGTGAATATAATGATCACATGACTATAGAGGAGTATTATTCCTGTGAAAAAGTAACCCTGCATTCAAATTTAGGGGTCTATTCATGAAGCAGTCAAAAGTGTGGAGAAGTAAACCTTTGGAGAAGTTGCCCATGGCAACCAATCAGCTGCACCGTACAATTGTATTGTATGCCAATTATAAATGTTACTTCAATGCTGATTGGTTGCCATGGGCAACTTCTCCACCCTTTTCACTGCTTCATGAATAGACCCCCTTAGTACATCCTTAGAATAAGTGATAAAAGATACAGTACATACAGATCTGCTTGTCATAAATATGGTTTGATCTGGAATTACATTCTATTGAATAAGCAACAGAAAATAAAACACCACTTGGATAATAACACGTGGATGTGAGTTTTAATCTTTTTACACAATCTTTATTTTTCTGTTGTACTTTATGTATTTCAAGTCAAGCCGTGATTTTAACCTCTATTTTTCACTGTACTGGTTGATATAAATGTGAACAAAAATCACAATCTTTTATTGAACAAGGAATTAAAAGTTAGATTTTATTCATCAATTCTCTTCAGTGCGCCTGAAATACTTATTCATCAATTCTCTTCAGTGCGCCTGAAATACAGTCCTTCTCTCTCCTTTTTCTACACGTATGAATTACACAGGTTCTGTGGCTGGCTAAATGCAAGCCTGCATTTCACCTGATTTTAATAAACCACAGAATCTGTGTAAATCATGGGTGTCCCGGATTAAAGGGATATTATCCCAACCCTACCTACTGTATATGTACTCCTCTTACCCCCCATCAGCGCCAGAGACGGCATCCAACGTAGCCCCTTAAAACCGGTGACTTACAACTTTCCAGCCTGACCCCCTCTACCTCATTCTACAGTAAACGTTCTGCTCCGTTACATCCCACCGGTTTCACTGTTGCAGTTACTGAAGTTAGGAAGTTTTTAAAACATCACTTAATTAATTCATTCAACACAATTTACTGTATAAAAGGTGAAATGGGGGCAGCTGGATGATATGGGGAGGATATTTTGGATACAGTATAAGACATAAAACTGACATTACTGCAGAGCATTCTATGGCAGCATTTCATTTCCTACCAGATAATCAACCCCCCTCCTTACCCAATCTGGCTCCCATTTACCCATCAGAAAATGCTTAGATGTACTCACTTTTGTCCAGATACATATTCACAGAACTTGGAGGAAATAAATATCTTCAGACTGAAACTCTTACTTCATGTGTGAGATGAGCTGGTGAACAGTAGGTGTGGTGTCTTGTTATCCTCATTCAGGTAATAGTAATACTAGACCGGGGCTGAGAGGAGAGTCTACTACATGTATTATGTACTGTGTATACTGTCTATATGTGTATGAATGTGTGTGTGTGTGTGTATATATATATATATATATATATATATGCATATATATATATATATATATATATATATAAATGTTTAAAAGGAAGCACGTCAGTAAATTGGTTTCCAATACATTCCACATAAGACAGTCTAATTCTTCATTAGACAGTCGATATACTGTAACTTTTCCTGATATGGAATCTTAGTGGATGTTTCCTCTATAATTCCCGTAAAGTATTACTAAAACGTAGTCTGATGCCCTTAAAACTGTAACACTCACAATTTATTACAATTCAAATTTGACAAAGCATCAGATGAATAAAATACATTTAGACATTTTCTCATACAGTACATTACTTTAGTGAACATCATTTCTCACCCCTCTTATAAAAGAAGCATTTTTTCTCCAGTCACAGGTTCTCTGAATGAGTCCTCTAGTGTTTAACTCTACGCGTTTCATCTCAAAGAGACTTCTTCAGGGGTAATTCTATAAGGAAGCACAAAGATGGGTGTCAAACAGCATACATCAAAAACATTTCTAATAAATTAAAACACATGTATATATACAATATATTTGATCAACATTCACAATTTCATACCTTCAAAGAATGCTGAATATATAGGAATCACATTAAACTGGAATTCATAAGAATAGGACTCCAATTAGGGTCAGTGGTTCCCTTGACAAGTTCAGGGTCACAGATAGGAAGGTATTCCACCTATTAGGGTGGAAGTTAATTAATATGGATAGTCCAATAGGGTGGTGTTCATATGGAATCAAAATTTGATCTACATACTGTACCTGAGATATGTGACTTAATAGCACAAAAAGACTGCTTGAGCATAAGGTGAAGCTGGCAAAGTAAAATGACAGAACACAACTCACCTGTAAGAACAATGAGTAATTGTATTTAAATGATTTGCATCAAACCAAATAAGGCATAATCCCTATTTATAATCAGGGCCGTTTCTTGGGGCAGGCGAGCAGTGCAACCGCACTGGGCGCCCGCCGCGGCACTAACTGTGGCTCCCTGCTTCCCCCTCCTATTTCTCCCCGAGTAACCCGCTCGGGGGGTGGAGTTTCATGGAATGACGCGGTTGCGTCATTGCGTCACGACGCAACCCCGTCACTCCGCGAAACTCCCCCCCCCGAGCGGAGTACAGAGGGGATCCAAGTTAGGAAGAGGGAAAGGCCGGCGCGAGGAGCGACTAGTGAGGCGGGCCGAAGAGCGGTAATCGCCTCTGTAAGTATTCTCTCTCTCTCAATGTGTAAAATGGGGACACCTGCCGTAATGTGTGAAATGGGGACTCTTGCCTGCCGTAGTGTGGGGATTTAATGTATCAAGGGCATTGCGGTGTGTGGCATAATATGGTGCAGGGGGCATTACTGTGTGGGGCTAAATATGGTAGAATTTTTTTTTCCTGTGGTGGTCGTGATCTGTTGGAGCAAGGTCAAAAACTGGATTGTGAGGTAGTCTTTTCAGACGAGGCCACATCCATTTAGATGAGGCCGCGCCCCCTATCGGGTGCGCGTGCAAGTTTTTTTTTTAATCTAGGTGTGTGTGTGGGGGGGGCATATTTTTTTATGTCATGAGGGGGGCGCATTTTTAAATCTCGCACTGGGAGCCAAATTGGCTAGAAACAGCCCTGCACAGGAGAAATGGCGGGAAGGGATAGGGGAGATGTGGATCAGGTTGGCCAGGTTGTGGGTGCGGGGAGGGGGGTGGTCGGGAACTGGGGGTGGGGTGAGAGCCGGCAGAGTGGATTGGTGTGGGACAGGATCTAGGAGCCATAGCTCCAGTACAGTATATTTGTGGTGATTAGAAGAATGGGGTGTAGCTTTGTGACCGACGGTCAGGAGACCGACGGTCACAATAACTCCCCCTGCATCCCCCGAACACTCACAATACCGACTAGCAGAGACTTTTCCCACTTGTGGGTGTCCAGACACCCATAGAGTGGGAATAGAACCTGTGGCGAGTGCAGCTCACTACCGAGCCCACAAGTAGCTTTGTTGCAATCGTCGTCGTCCCCAGCCGGCATCAGCATCCCGGCATTGCGATGCTGATCACTGGGATCCCGGCCGCTGGTAACACAGCCTCAACCCAGAGGAATATTGTATAAATGGAGCGGGTGATAATACTAACAAAAAATAAAACAAATGTTAAAAGCGGGTGTACTGAAAGCAGAGACAGTGCAGACAGGACTTTTGGGGGAATAATGGCAAAATGAAATTGATGCAGAGTAGACAGTGATATATTTTAAAGAGTAGAAAGCAGTGGTTGTGAGCATTGGGTCTTTGAAATATCCGGACAGGGAGATCTGTGAGGGGTGTCCCGGTCGTGCACCATCAGGTGTAAGAGGTGGTGAATTAGTGAACTCACTGTTGTACAGCACGTTCATAGCGTCCTTTCTACATGTGCCCATTGCGCCTGCACACAGCATCTATTCGCTGGAGACAGTGCGGACTGGCGGCATGCCAAAAGCTCATAGAGTGCAGGGTATGCCCCCATAGGGACGATTAAAGGAGGCATGGCTCGAGATCGTGGCACTCTCGCGAAGCCGTGCCCCTTTTGCAGACCACACCCCTTTTCTGGGCTCGCAGAACTCCCGAATAATCAACTCCATAAGTCGGGAGGTGTGCTATATGTCTGGGTGCTGCTGGGGTGTTGGTAGTGAATGTGGTTTTGGGGGAGTGTATATAAGTGCTGCAGGGATTGGGGTTTTGGTAATGAATGCAATGCAAGTGGGGCTCCTGTTATGCGCTTCTCACCCTGTGATAAGTCTTCTTAAACTAAATGAAAATATTTTATCACTGCGAGTTACAGCAGCTATGATCAGTTATATCATGGTGTCACTCAAACACTTATGTTTATACGTTCTGCTATTCATAGTTTTGCTTTGGTGTTCATGCATAGGTTTGTCAGTATAAAGGTTGTCTATTTAGAACCATGGCCCTCATTCCGAGTTGTTCGCTCGGTAAAAATCTTCGCATCGCAGTGATTTTCCGCTTAATGCGCATGCGCAATGTCCGCACTGCGACTGCGCCAAGTAAATTTGCTATGCACTTAGGAATTTTACTCACGGCATTTTCTTCGTTCTGGCGATCGTAATGTGATTGACAGGAAATGGGTGTTACTGGGCGGAAACTGGCCGTTTTATGGGCGTGTGGGAAAAAACGCTACCGTTTCCGGAAAAAACGCAGGAGTGGCTGGAGAAACGGGGGAGTGTCTGGGCGAACGCTGGGTGTGTTTGTGACGTCAAACCAGGAACGACAAGCACTGAACTGATCGCAGATGCCGAGTAAGTCTGAAGCTACTCAGAAACTGCTACGAGGTGTGTAATCGCAATATTGCGAATACATCGGTCGCAATTTTAAGATGCTAAGATTCACTCCCAGTAGGCGGCGGCTTAGCATGAGCAAATCTGCTAAAATCCGCTTGCGAGCGAACAACTCGGAATGACCTCCTATATTGCTATGTAGTGTGATGTCTGCATATCACGGGACTGGATGTATGTTTTTTTGTACTGTTTACATAAAAAGTTCTTTCTTAATCTTAATAAATGTACAGTATATCCATCATTGGGGGTAATTTCGACCCGTTCGCACGCAGCAGTTCTTCGCTGTGGTGCGAACAGGTCGGAAATGCACATGTGCGGTGGCCGCATTGCGCACGTGCATTGTTGCCTGGCTACGACGCCGCCAGCGAGAAATGTGATCGCAGCAGCGGTCACAAGAAGACGGACAGGCGGGAGGCATTGCGGGGCGAATACTCACCGTTTTCCAGGTGTGGTGAGTCCAGCGCAGGCGAATCCAGGCGTTTGGAGAGCGGATGTCTGACATCAGGACCGGGACTTTCATCGCTGGATCCGTCGCACAGGGTAAGTAAGTCTGACCCTGGTCTTGTTTTGCTTGAAACTTTTTTAGCATAGCAGGGCTGCACAAGCGATCGCAGCCCTGCTATGCTAATACACACTCCCCCATAGGCGGCGTCTGGTTGATCGCACGAGCAGCAAAAAGTTGCTACGTGCGATCAACTCGGAATGATCCCCATTGTGAGATACAGCAGCTGTGATGGTTAATGCCTCCCCCGAGAATATCCATGCCGTGGCCGGCGCCATTCTCCAGGTGCTATTTCAGGAAGATGGCACCCGCACATTTAAGCAAAGACGGCGGCACTGTGCCAGAGTCTTTGATCTCTAGTGGCCTGCGTCATCTTCCCAAATATCACTGGTAAGATGGCGCTGGCCGGTAAGGAGGGACTCGCTTCCTGATAAAGTAAGGTAGGAAACAGGTGCCCTCCCCCACACCCCCATCTGCCCCCCATGCACCCAGTGTGTTCAAATGGCGCTCCAATAGTCACGCCCACTTTCTGAAACCACACCCCCTTTACCAAGGCCTGTCGTGGTTATCTACGCCCCTGCACACAAGTGTCATTTTCTCCTCTTGACTAGTTGCAACATATTGATATATGAAAAATCAGGCAGTGATGGAGTAAGAAGAGATTCCTCTACAGCAGGGTGGGACTGGCCATCTGGAACTTCTGCCAAATGCCAGAAGGGCTAATGCTCTGATGGACTGAGCTGGCCGCGCAACAGACATAGGGCCTAATTCAGACCTGATCGCAAGCAGGCGATTGTTGCACAGCTGCGATCAGAGAGTCACCGCCTACAGCGGGAGTGTATTTTAGCTGTGCAAGTGTGTGATTGCATGTGTAGCAGAGCTGTACAAACAGATCTTGTGCAGTCTCTGCGCAGCCCAGGACTTACTCAGCCGCTGCGATCACTCCAGCCTGTTCTGGCCCGGAATTGACGTCAGACAGCCACCCTGAAAATGCATGGACACGCCTGCGTTTTTCCAGACGCTCCCTGAAAACGGTCAGTTGACACCCACAAATGCCCTCTTCCTGTCAATCTCCTGGCGATCACCCATGCGAACGGATCCGTCACACAAACCCAGCGCTGAGTGGCGATACACTTTGTACCGTGTGACGCGCCTGCGCATTGCGGTGCATATGCATGCACAGTTTGTGCTTGATCACCCGCACAGCACCTCCATAGAGACCAGGTTGACCGGCTGATCTCCCCAGCGTACAGAGACATGTGGGGGGGGGGGGGGATGCAGCAAGGACAGGCCCTGTGAGCCATGACCACACCCCTTGCCATGGCCCCAGTCCTTTCCTGCTCCACAGGCTGCGTTGATAAATTTTGAGAAGCATAAAAAGGGAAAAGCACTCTCCTCCACAAATAGACCCCTGAAAGTATTTCTGTTTGAGTTCCAAGCAAATTAAAACTTAGAGATATACCTTGCTGTAAAATGGTAGCTGCTCAATCAATGTAGTAAAACTTTTCAGGTGCATGAAAGGGAGGGGTTAACAAGAAAAATACATAAAAAAAATTTCCCCAGCACACCAAGGAGTATCAGCAATAAGACTTCAACACTACATGATAAGAGATCTTAGTTACATATATTTGCAAAGATATGGTTAAGCTAACAGGATCCAGTCTTTAGGTTGACAGTAACTAGGTCGACCACTATTGGTCGACAGTAAGTAGGTCAACATGGTTTCTAGGTCGAAAAGGGACAAGCCACAAGGCTTCTCTGATATTGGTGGTACCTAACGCTACATGATAAAAGTACCCACTCTGGCCCATATAGTTGCTTATTGTAATGCTACATACAAAATACATCTAAATTGAGAGCCAGCTCACCTAGAGTCACTCCTAGATCCTCCAAATGGCACTACAAGAACCAGACGTCTTATTGCTGATGTTTCTTGGACTATTTCTTGATGCAATTACAGTATTTGAGATAATACAGTTTCTTATGGGTTGTGTAATGGAACTGGGGGTTTGTTCCTGAAATAAATTGTTAAAATTGGTGTCTGCTTTCTTGTGAACTTGTGAACAGTTGGGAGCTGATTGTCTGGTACTTTATCTCTTTTCATTCTATCTCTCTCTGAGCTTTGATAAAGCTTTCCTTTATCCTGTATAAAAACGTCATAAATTTAGTTTCCAAAAGAGGAGGGTTAAAGTCACTGGGATGTGTAGCTGACACCATCTGCACAGAAACACCTCAGAGCTGGTCCCAGCAGGTTCTCACTATTATCCTCTCATCATGAGCCTGGCAAAATGTGAGTTCCTCTAATTATATGTATAATTGGGATGAATATATTCTATACTGCATGGATCAGAGCACAGTCTCATGTTAAACTGATAAATGAATAATGAATTATAGCATTTGGACAGTTAGGGGGGAATTCAAATGTTTGAAAAGTCAGTTTAGTGTCTGTTTATTCCTGTCTATTAGATAGGAAAAAACAGACACCCAACCGACTTTTCAAACATTTGAATTCCCCCCATTGTGTGCAGATCAGTGTATTTGTTTTCTACTGTGATGTTCATATAACTTGTATTTTATATTTCATTATTATTTTTATTAAGTACAGTAGAATCTTTGACAAGTAGAAATGTAATCCGTTCCTATTTGGAATATAATTTTCTTGTTAAAGTAGAGTGTCAGCTCTTTGCAATGTGGTATCACATTTATTCATGTGGGTGTATCATTGTCCTCCAACAACTGTCACTGTTACTATTGTGCATGAGCAAAAATCACAGATGTTAGCGTGGTTTATTTAGAGAAAAATCACAATACATTCATAGACAAGGATGCAAGCCAAGTAAGAAAGACAAAGGTGTAAATGACACGTCAGACAAGACAAGTATTAAATGTAAATCTGGACGGGTATTCAATATTTCCTGGACTGAAATTTACTATCATGAAGTTTCTGCAATTATACACGGTGGAGTCACATTATTATCACCACCGGCTAACAGCCAGAGTAACCGCCGTGTGCAGCACGGACAGCAGCTAGGCGGGCTGTACTGTCATGTTAGACACACGTCTGGTAGCCCCCAGGTTCACTTTGACGGTGAGCTGCTCCACTGTAGCACATCAGTCAGTTCTCGCACACCTCTGTAGCCAACGTTGACCTCTCACATCAATGGTACGCGGTGCTCCGCAGTTTCCAGATTGGTTATTCGCAGTGGTGCTATTTGTCCAGTCCTGATACACCTTCACCGCAGCAGCACGCCAATAGTTTACAAACTGCGCTGTGTCAGAAATACTGTCACCCTTGGCCCGAAAACCGATAATCATCCTTTTTTACAACTCGGATAAATCGCCCCTTTTATCCATGACAGCAACGAGTGATTTGTGTGCAGGCGGCCTCTCACACACCTCATATATCCACCAAGCCAGCACACAATATGTGGCGTACTTAATGGGCTACCCGCTGCCAACGTCACATGTAGGAGATGGTCATAATCATGAGACCAGACTGTGTATGAAGATTACTGACAGTACAATATAGAGGGGAGGCCCTACACAAAGGTCATGTGGAGTTTACTGCAAATGTAGTATGTATGTGTGTGTATATTATATATGTATATAGAGAGAGAGAGAGAGAGAGAGAGAGAGAGAGAGAGAGAGAGAAAGAGAGAGGAGAGAGAGAGGAGAGAGAGAGAGAGAGAGAATGCACAAACCCGGCACTCACTTAGGGTTACAATGTATCTTGCTGCGGTGCCCTCTTAGAGACCTGGGGGTATATGTACTAAAGGTTGATTTTGTTTGTTTTGTTCAATTTTAGATCAATGTCAAATCGATTTTAATCGATGTTGGGCTTCCAGGGTTAAAACACACATTTACTAACATTTAAAAATGAATATTAAAAAAATCATCTGCTAGTAAATATGTGTTTTAACCCTGGAAGTACAATGGCCCTCATTCCGAGTTGTTCGCTCGCTAGCTGCTTTTAGCAGCATTGCACACGCTAGGCCGCCGCCCTCTGGGAGTGAATCTTAGCTTAGCAGAATAGCGAACGAAAGATTAGCAGAATTGCTACTAAATAATTCTTTGCAGTTTCTGAGTAGCTTCAGACCTACTCCTAGATTGCGATCAGCTCGGTCCGTTTAGCAGAGGCGTATCTAGGGTAGGGCGAGTGGGGCACGTGCCCTAAGTGCCTTGGCAGGCCCAGGAGAGGGCGGCGCCGCCGGCGGCCAGGGTATCATGCCCCACCCGCCCCCGTCACGCCGAAAGCCGAAATGTGAGGGGAGGAGAGCGCACCGTCTCTCCCTCCCCTCACCGCCGCTGAAAGCCATAGCAGAGCTGCCAGCAGCACTGCTGTGTCCTGCCTCCGGCGGCGTTAGCCAATCGGCGCCACACAGCCGCCGGAGACCTGTCCTGGAGCGGTGAGGGGAAGGAGAGGAGCTCTCCTCCCCTCACATAGAACAAGCCGGTGACTTGGTAAGTGACCGGGGGGGGGGGAGCACAGTGGGGCATGTAACTGGCACAGTGGGGCATGTATCAGGCACAGTGTGGGGCATGTATCTTGCACAGTGAGGTATGTAACTGGCACAGTGGGGTATGTATCTGGCACTGTGGGACAATGTAACTGGCACTGTGGGGCATGTATCTGGCACTGTGGGGCATTGTATCTGGCACTGTGGGACAATGTAACTGGCACTGTAGGGCATGTATCTGGCACTGTGGGGCATTGTATCTGGCACTGTGGGGCATTGTATGCACTGTGGGGCAATGTAACTGGCACTGTGGGGCATGTATCCGGCACTGTGGGGCATTGTATATAGCACTGGGGGGCAATGCAATTGGCACTGTGGGGCATGTATCCGGCACTGTGGGGTAATGTAACTGGCACTGTGGGGCATGTATCCGGCACTGTGGGGCATTGTATCTGGCACTGGGGGGGGCAATGTAACTGGCACTGTGGGGCATGTATCTGGCACTGTGGGGCATGTATCCGGCACTGTGGGGCATGTATCTGGCACTGTGGGGCATGTATCTGGCACTGTGGGGCATGTATCTGGCACTGTGGGGCATTGTATCTGGCACTGTGGGGCAATGTAACTGGCACTGAGGGGCATGTATCCGGCACTGTGGGGCATTGTATCTGGCACTGTGGGACAATGTAACTGGCACTGTGGGGCATTGTATCTGGCACTGTGGGGCATGTATCTGGCACTGTGGGGCATGTATCTGGCACTGTGGGGCATTGTATCTGGCACTGGGGGGCAATACAATTGGCACTGTGGGGCATGTATCCGGCACTGTGGGGCAATGTAACTGGCACTGTGGGGCATGTATCCGGCACTGTGGGGCATTGTATCTGGCACTGGGGGGCAATGTAACTGGCACTGTGGGGCAATGTAACTGGCACTGTGGGGCATGTATCTGGCACTGTGGGGCATGTATCCGGCACTGTGGGGCATTGTATCTGGCACTGGGGGGGCAATGTAACTGGCACTGTGGGGCAATGTAACTGGCACTGTGGGGCATGTATCTGGCACTGTGGGGCATGTATCCGGCACTGTGGGGCATGTATCTGGCACTGTGGGGCATTGTATCTGGCACTGTGGGACAATGTAACTGGCACTGTGGGGCATTGTATCTGGCACTGTGGGGCATGTATCTGGCACTGTGGGGCATGTATCTGGCACTGTGGGGCATTGTATCTGGCACTGGGGTCAATACAATTGGCACTGTGGGGCATGTATCCGGCACTGTGGGGCAATGTAACTGGCACTGTGGGGCATGTATCCGGCACTGTGGGGCATTGTATCTGGCACTGGGGGGCAATGTAACTTGCACTGTGGGCCATTTTCAGTGGCCACACCCCTTCTGGAGCGTGGCCACACCCCTTCTGTTGTGTGACCACGCCCATTTTTTTGCCACGCGCGCCTTAGGCGCGCGCACATGCTTCTTTTGCTGTGTTTTTTTTTCCTTTGGGGGGGGGGCGCCATTTTACATTTTGCCCTGGGCTCCAAAAACCCTAGTTACGCCTCTGCCGTTTAGTTCCTGGTTTGACGCCACAAACACACCCTGCGTTCGGCCAGCCACTCCCCCGTTTCTCTAGACACTCCTGCATTTTTGCCTGACACGCCTGCGTTTTTTAGCACACTCCCGGAAAACGCTCAGTTACCACCCAGAAACGCCCCTTTCCTGTCAATCATTCACCGATCACCCGTGCGACTGAAAAGCGCTGCACGAACACCAGCAAATCTACTAAATTTTGTGTTAAATAACTTAGCGCATGCACTCTGCGTACCATGCGCATTTAGCAGCAAATCGCAGCATAGCGAAAATCGGCAACGAGCGAATAACTCGGAATGACCACCAACATCATTTAAAATCTATTTCTCTATCGTCCTAAGTGGATGCTGGGGTTCCTGAAAGGACCATGGGGTATAGCGGCTCCGCAGGAGACAGGGCACAAAAAAGTAAAGCTTTACTAGGTCAGGTGGTGTGCACTGGCTCCTCCCCCTATGACCCTCCTCCAGACTCCAGTTAGATTTTGTGCCCGAACGAGAAGGGTGCAATCTAGGTGGCTCTCCTAAAGAGCTGCTTAGAGAAAGTTTAGTTTAGGTTTTTTTCTTTACAGTGAGTCCTGCTGGCAACAGGATCACTGCAACGTGGGACTTAGGGGGAAAGTAGTAAACTCACCTGCATGCAGAGTGGATTTGCTGCTTGGCTACTGGACACCATTAGCTCCAGAGGGATCGAACACAGGCCCAGCCGTGGAGTCCGGTCCCGGAGCCGCGCCGCCGACCCCCTTGCAGATGCTGAAGCGTGAAGAGGTCCGGAAACCGGCGGCTGAAGACTCCTCAGTCTTCATAAGGTAGCGCACAGCACTGCAGCTGTGCGCCATTTTCCTCTCAGCACACTTCACTGGGCAGTCACTGAGGGTGCAGAGCGCTGGGGGGGGGCGCTCTGAGAGGCAAATATAAACCTTATACAAGGCTAAAAATACCTCACATATAGCCCATAGGGGCTATATGGAGATATTTAACCCCTGCCTGACTGGAAAAATAGCGGGAGAAGAACCCGCCGAAAAAGGGGCGGGGCCTATCTCCTCAGCACACGGCGCCATTTTCTGTCACAGCTCCGCTGGTCAGAACGGCTCCCAGGTCTCTCCCCTGCACTGCACTACAGAAACAGGGTAAAACAGAGAGGGGGGGCACATTAATGGCTATATATATATATATTAAAGCAGCTATAAGGGAGCACTTAATATAAGGATATCCCTTGTATATATAGCGCTTTGTGGTGTGTGCTGGCAGACTCTCCCTCTGTCTCCCCAAAAGGGCTAGTGGGTCCTGTCTTCATTAGAGCATTCCCTGTGAGTTTGCGGTGTGTGTCGGTACGTGGTGTCGACATGTATGAGGACGATATTGGTGTGGAGGCGGAGCAATTGCCAAATATGCAGATGTCACCCCCCAGGGGGTCGACACCAGAATGGATGCCTTTATTTGTGGAATTACGTGATGGTTTATCTTCCCTTAAACAGTCAGTTGAGGACATGAGGCGGCCGGACAATCAATTAATGCCTGTCCAGGCGCCTCAAACACCGTCAGGGGCTGTAAAACGCCCTTTGCCTCAGTCGGTCGACACAGACCCAGACACGGGCACTGATTCCAGTGACGACGGTAGAAATTCAAACGTATTTTCCAGTAGGGCCACACGTTATATGATTTTGGCAATGAAGGAGACGTTACATTTAGCTGATACTACAGATACCGTAAAACAGGGTATTATGTATGGTGTGAAAAAACTACAAACAGTTTTTCCTGAATCAGAAGAATTAAATGACGTGTGTGATGAAGCGTGGGTTGCTCCTGATAAAAAGTTGATAATTTCAAAAAAAGTTATTGGCATTATACCCTTTCCCGCCAGAGGTTAGGGCGCGCTGGGAAACACCCCCTAAGGTGGACAAGGCGCTCACACGCTTATCCAAACAAGTGGCGTTACCCTCTCCTGAGACGGCCGCACTTAAGGATCCATCAGATAGAAAGATGAAAGTTATTCAAAAGAATATATACACACATGCAGGTGTTATACTACGACCAGCTATAGCAACTGCCTGGATGTGCAGTGCTGGAGTAGTTTGGTCAGAATCCCTGATTGAAAATATTGATACCCTAGATAGGGACAATGTTTTACTGTCGTTAGAACAAATAAAGGATGCATTTATCTATATGCGTGATGCACAGAGGGATATTTGCACACTGGCATCTCGGGTGAGTGCTATGTCCATTTCAGCCAGAAGAGCCTTATGGACACGACAGTGGACAGGCGATGCGGATTCAAAACGTCACATGGAGGTTTTGCCGTATAAAGGGGAGGAGTTATTTGGAGTTGGTCTATCAGACTTGGTGGCCACGGCTACTGCCGGGAAATCCACTTTTTTACCTCAAGTCACTCCCCAACAGAGAAAGGCACCGACCTTTCAACCGCAGCCTTTTCGCTCCTACAAAAATAAGAGAGCAAAGGGCTTGTCGTACCTGCCACGAGGCAGAGGAAGAGGGAAGAGACACCAACAGGCAGCTCCTTCCCAGGAACAGAAGCCCTCCCCGGCTCCTGCAAAAACCTCAGCATGACGCTGGGGCCTCTCAAGCGGACTCGGGGACAGTGGGGGGCCGTCTCAAAAATTACAGCGCGCAGTGGGCTCACTCGCAGGTAGACCCCTGGATCCTGCAGATAATATCTCAGGGGTACAGGTTGGAATTAGAGACGGATCCTCCTCATCGTTTCCTGAAGTCTGCCTTACCAACCGTCTCTTCCGAAAGGGAGAGGGTGTTGGAAGCCATTCACAAGCTGTACGCTCAGCAGGTGATAGTCAAAGTACCCCTATTACAACAAGGAAAGGGGTATTATTCCACTCTATTTGTGGTACCGAAGCCGGATGGCTCGGTAAGGCCTATTCTAAATCTGAAGTACTTGAACCTCTACATAAAAAAGTTCAAGTTCAAGATGGAGTCACTCAGAGCAGTGATAGCGAACCTGGAAGAAGGGGACTTTATGGTATCCTTGGACATCAAGGATGCGTATCTACACGTTCCGATTTACCCCGCACACCAGGGGTACCTCAGGTTCATTGTTCAAAACTGTCACTATCAGTTTCAGACGCTGCCGTTCGGATTGTCCACGGCGCCTCGGGTCTTTACCAAGGTAATGGCCGAGATGATGATTCTTCTTCGAAGAAAAGGCGTATTAGTTATCCCATACTTGGACGATCTCCTAATAAGGGCAAGGTCCAGAGAACAGCTGGAGACAGCTTTAGCACTATCTCAAGAGGTGCTAAGACAACACGGGTGGATTCTGAATATTCCAAAATCCCATTTAATCCCGACAACTCGTCTGCTGTTCCTAGGAATGATTCTGGACACGGTTCAGACAAAGGTTTTCCTTCCAGAGGAAAAAGCCAAGGAGTTATCCGATCTGGTCAGGAACCTCCTAAAACCAGGAAAAGTGTCAGTACATCAATGCACAAGAGTCCTGGGAAAAATGGTGGCTTCTTACGAAGCAATTCCATTCGGCAGATTCCATGCAAGAATATTCCAAAGGGATCTGTTGGACAAATGGTCAGGGTCGCATCTGCAGATGCACCTGCGAATAACCCTGTCACCAAAGACAAGGGTGTCACTTCTGTGGTGGTTGCAGAAGGCTCACCTATTAGAAGGCCGCAGATTCGGCATTCAGGATTGGATCCTGGTGACCACGGACGCCAGCCTGAGAGGCTGGGGAGCAGTCACACAAGGAAGAAACTTCCAGGGAGTATGGACGAGTCTGGAAAAGTCTCTTCACATAAACATTCTGGAACTAAGAGCAATCTACAATGCTCTAAGCCAGGCTGAACTTCTCCTGCAAGGAAAGCCGGTGTTGATTCAGTCGGACAACATCACGGCGGTCGCCCATGTAAACAGGCAGGGCGGCACAAGAAGCAGGAGTGCAATGGCAGAAGCTGCCAAGATTCTTCGCTGGGCGGAGAATCACGTGATAGCACTGTCAGCAGTGTTCATCCCGGGCGTGGACAACTGGGAAGCAGACTTCCTCAGCAGACACGATCTTCATCCGGGAGAGTGGGGTCTACATCCAGAAGTCTTCAACATGTTAATAGACCGTTGGGAAAGACCAATTGTAGACATGATGGCGTCTCGCCTCAACAAGAAACTGGACAAATATTGCGCCAGGTCAAGAGATCCACAGGCAATAGCTGTGGACGCACTGGTAACTCCTTGGGTGTACCAGTCAGTGTATGTGTTTCCTCCTCTGCCGCTCATACCAAAGGTATTGAAGATCATACGGCAAAGAAGAGTAAGAACAATACTAGTGGTTCCGGATTGGCCGAGAAGGACTTGGTATCCGGAACTTCAAGAGATGCTCACGGACGAACCGTGGCCTCTACCTCTGAGAAGGGACCTGCTACAGCAGGGTCCCTGTCTTTTTCAAGACTTACCGCGGCTGCGTTTGACGGCATGGCGGTTGAACGCCAGATCCTAAAAGGGAAAGGCATTCCAGAAGAAGTCATTCCTACCTTGATTAAGGCACGGAAGGAAGTCACCGTGAAACATTATCACCGCATTTGGCGAAAATATGTAGCGTGGTGCGAGGATCGGAGGGTTCCGACGGAGGAATTCCAACTGGGTCGTTTCCTACATTTCCTGCAATCAGGATTATCTATGGGTCTCAAATTGGGATCCATTAAGGTTCAAATTTCGGCCCTGTCAATATTCTTCCAAAAAGAATTGGCCTCTGTCCCTGAGGTCCAGACTTTTGTCAAGGGAGTACTGCATATACAGCCTCCTGTGGTGCCTCCGGTGGCACCGTGGGATCTAAATGTAGTTTTAGATTTCCTCAAATCCCATTGGTTTGAACCATTGAAAAAGGTGGATTTGAAATATCTCACATTGAAAGTGACTATGTTACTAGCCCTGGCCTCTGCCAGGAGAGTATCTGAATTGGCGGCTTTATCTTATAAAAGTCCTTATCTAATCTTCCATTCGGATAGGGCAGAACTGCGGACTCGTCCGCATTTTCTCCCTAAAGTGGTATCAGCATTTCATCTGAACCAACCTATTGTGGTGCCTGCGGCCACTAGCGACTTGGAGGACTCCAAGTTGTTGGACGTTGTCAGAGCCTTAAAAATATACATTGCAAGGACGGCTGGAGTCAGAAAATCTGACTCGCTGTTTATATTGTATGCACCCAACAAGTTGGGCGCACCTGCTTCTAAGCAGTCGATTGCTCGTTGGATTTGTAACACAATTCAACTTGCACATTCTGTGGCAGGCCTGCCACAGCCTAAAACTGTAAAAGCCCACTCCACAAGGAAGGTGGGCTCATCTTGGGCGGCTGCCCGAGGGGTCTCGGCATTACAACTCTGCCGAGCAGCTACGTGGTCGGGGGAGAACACGTTTGTAAAATTTTACAAATTTGATACCCTGGCAAAGGAGGACCTGGAGTTCTCTCATTCGGTGCTGCAGAGTCATCCGCACTCTCCCGCCCGTTTGGGAGCTTTGGTATAATCCCCATGGTCCTTTCAGGAACCCCAGCATCCACTTAGGACGATAGAGAAAATAAGAATTTACTTACCGATAATTCTATTTCTCGGAGTCCGTAGTGGATGCTGGGCGCCCATCCCAAGTGCGGATTATCTGCAATACTTGTACATAGTTATTGTTAACTAATTCGGGTTATTGTTAAGGAGCCATCTTTAAGAGGCCCTTTCTGTTGTCATACTGTTAACTGGGTTTAGATCACAAGTTGTACGGTGTGATTGGTGTGGCTGGTATGAGTCTTACCCGGGATTCAAAATGCCTCCCTTATTGTGTATGCTCGTCCGGGCACAGTACCTAACTGGAGTCTGGAGGAGGGTCATAGGGGGAGGAGCCAGTGCACACCACCTGACCTAGTAAAGCTTTACTTTTTTGTGCCCTGTCTCCTGCGGAGCCGCTATACCCCATGGTCCTTTCAGGAACCCCAGCATCCACTACGGACTCCGAGAAATAGAATTATCGGTAAGTAAATTCTTATTTTAACATTGATCTAAAACTGAACAAAAACAAATAAAATCGACCTTTAGTAAATATACCCCCTGGCTGGGCTCAGAATAAGCAAATTGCAGAAAGTGGCACTCAGCAGTATTGGTGAAAATTTTAAGATCGTCCTTTATAATCCAAACGTTTTCGGGGACATGTTCCAATGGTAACTGGACGTGTGTAGGTTGAATAGATCCCTAAGGTTAAAGGATCATTTTGGTAAACGTATTATTAAGGACGCAGTGGTAACACCTTCCATCACTGATATCCCGGTCAATTTAAATAAAATTATCCCCAGGTCAAAATTTGACCCTCATTCGCAAAATATGTCTATTAGAACTTTTAGTTGTTTATTTGAACATCAGGGTCTTGTGCAGGGCTGGACTGCCCATGTGGCACTTCTGGCAAATGCCAGAAGGGGTGGTGGGCCGGTCCTGCCATTCAGAGCACCGGAAGGGCGCGCGCAGTGCAGCCTCCAGCTCTCTGCTGTAGAAGCCCCCCTGCCCGTCTCCATGGGAATGGAGGCGTGCTGCAAGTCCTTGCCCCCCGACTCGCGGCACGCCCCCACCCGTTTCCATGGAAATTGGGGCGTGCCGCAAGTACACGCCCCCTTGCACGCGCTTGCCAGGGCCAAATTCGTCCCCCAGTCCATCGCTGGTCGCGGGTCACCAATGCCCCCCATTTATCACAATAATAATGTATCCCTTTTTGAAAGAGAGGCGTTAATATCAATAGGTAAATGCACTGATATTGTGATCTGCAGTGTGGATAAGGTGGGTGCAGTGGTGATTTAGGATATAGACCTGTACAAAGCTGAATGTGTAAAACAGCGTAACGATACAAATGTTTACAGACAGTTAGCTTGTGATCCAACCAGCCAATATAAAGCTGAACTAGACACCTTCTTAAAACAAGCCTGTGTGCTGGTAATATTTTTACTATACAGGTTCAGTATCCCATATCCAAATATTCCGAAATACGGAATATTCCGCAATATACGTAATTTCTTGAGTGAGAGTGAGATAGTGAAACCTTTTTTTTCTGATGGCTCACTGTACACAAACTTTGTTTAATATACAAAAGTATGTGTGTATAAGGTGTATATGAAACATAAATGCATTCTGTGCATAGACTTGGGTCCCATCTCCATGATATCTCGTTATGGTATGCAAATATTCCAAAATACCGGAAAATCCGATATCGAAAATACTCCTGGTCCCAAGCATTTTGGATATGGGATACTCAACCTGTAATATAATTACGCGCTACCTTAGCTGTTGATTTTCCTGTTACTCCATTGTACTATACGTTGCCTAAAATACATGAGGAGCTGGATAACCCCCCCGGGCATCCCATAATAAGCGCAAGAGCGTCTTTATATCACCCCTTATCAGTATTTTTGGATGCTCATCTTAATCCGTGTCTACAACAGTTACCTTCAAATTTAAAAGATACATCTTCGTTGTCTGTTAAACTAAATGAATTTGATAGCATTGCCAGTCATACCTTACTGTGTACTGCTGATGTCACCAGCATGTACGCCTGCATCCCTCATGATGCAGGTGTGCAGGCTGTAAGAAAATTAATAACACACAACCCTTATTATACAAGACCATCTGCAGCGTTATTCTTGAAATTACTGACACTGATACTCACATGAAATTATTTTTTCTATGATAATGGGCACTATTTGCAAATGTGGGGCTGTGGGTTCCACAATGGCCAAAGCATATGCCAATGCTTTCATGGCATCAATAGAAATGGCATTATTTTTTTACCAAAATTGTCTTACTGTAGGTCTGAAGTTGCACTCTACCTGAGATTTATTGATGATCTCTTGATTGTTTGGACAGCAGGTAGGGAAGAGTTAATGTCGATACTTGATACACACAATAAATAAGGGAGTGTACAATTAACTTATGTGATAAGCTCTGAAGCAGTTAATTTTTTAGATGTTAATATCTCTAATAGTAAATTTAGTAAAATTAGTAAAACCAACCTATACGTTAAGAGCACTGATAGAAATATTATTCTTAAACTGGGCATACACTATACAATTATCTGGCAGATAATTTGTGGTTGGAATGAAAACCTGGTAATGGATGAGAGCAACTGACAATCGACCATTTGCTACCAAACACTGGAAAATGGACAAAACCTGGTGTTTATACAAATTGATTAAATCACGGACAGGTTTGTCCATTTTCCATTGTTTGGTAGCAAATGGTCAATGGTCAATTTATTTGTGAAAAAATGGAAGAATTTTTTTTTTCAGCAAAGTAAGTGCTCTCATTAAATTTGGGGTACATAAAAATGGGTATAAGTATATATTTGGGTCATTTTAGGGAAACAGAATGATTACTCCCACCTGCAAGTCTAAAAACACTTGCCCAACTCATAAAGCACCCCAATATTGCTGTCCCATACCTTGTACCCCAATTTCCATCACTTTGCATTTTTTGACCCCAAAAATTACATCATTATTGGCCAATAAAAATTGGGCAAATAAAAATAATAATAAAAAAATGTCAAGTTTCTAATTAGTCAATTAGGGGAGTTTCCCAGGGGTTCTGAACCAAATACCACTATTTTTACCTTAAAATAGGGATTTTGCACTACTTTTCCCCTACTCAGAGATGGTGAAGAGAAATTTGCGATAAACCCTATGGAGAATTTTCACCAATAACTTTTCACAGCTACTTGGATACCAAGTTATCACAAATACAATTAAAGTATTGTGAAAACGCGTTAGCGCGGCTAATTGGTTGACACGGACAATGGGTCAACATGTAAAAGGTTGACAGTGCTTATCGTCAATAGGTACAAAAGTTGACAGGTCCAAATGGTCGAGACACATATGGTCTACGCCACTTTTGGGGTTTTTTTTAGCATTGTACTCAACTTTTTCATACTTTACTATCTACGTGGACTATGATTGGGAATAGCAACCTGTGCCGAGGTTGACAGATGCATAACAGTAAACATAGTGTGTTCTAGTATCTCGCATAAATATATGAATATGCAAAATCATCATATTCAATGAATAAACATCAGGAATAACAATAATTACATTTCAAGAAATAATAGGAATCTGAACATTAATGTAGAAAAGAAGGCCAGCTTATCGCTACAGTATAAAGCACATAACCCCCTACCAATACATCTATATGCTTACCAATCCATTTTATCGAACAGTTTATAAACCTGCGATCAGGCTTGGACTACAGGGGAACAGGGGAAACCACCGGAGGGCCCTACTGCCTGGGCCCCACCTCCTGCTCTAAGGATCAGGTTCCAGACTGTGCACTTGAATTATACATTATACATATGTTACCTTATACTGGACTATGGTGTATTTTCTACAGTGCATTGCTGTTATTAATCTGTTATTAATCTGGTACATTATCATGCATGCAGCAGCTGAATTTACTGTATACCGTATATACTCGAGTATAAGACGACTTTTTCAGTACTTTTTTTTGTGCTGAAAAAGCCACCTCGGCTTATACTCGAGTCAGCGTTAGGAGGGACACGGAGAGCACAGCGCGCGGCTCTCCTGTGTCCCTCCTGCATCTCCGGCGGCAGCGGCGTGTGTGTGTTAAAGGAAGTGCACGAACCGGCACTTCCTTTAACACACGCCGCTGCCGCCGGAGATGCAAGAGGGACACAGGAGAGCGGCGCACTGCGCTCTCCATGTCCCTCCTTCAGAAGATAGCGCGAGAGCGACGGAGGGTAAGTATCTAGCACTGTGGGGCATATCTGGCACATCTGGCACTGTGGGGTATATCTGGCACATCTGGCACTGTGGGGCATATCTGGCACATCAGGCACTGTGGGGCATATCTGGCACTGTGGGGCACATCTGGCACTGTGGGGCATATCTGGCACTGTGGGGTACATCTGGCACTGTGGGGCACATCTGGCACTGTGGGGTACATCTGGCACTGTGGGGCATATCTGGCACTGTGGGGCACATCTGGCACTGTGGGGCACATCTGGCACTGTGGGGCATATCTGGCACTGTGGGGTACATCTGGCACTGTGGGGCATATCTGGCACTGTGGGGCACATCTGGCACTGTGGGGCATATCTGGCACTGTGGGGTACATCTGGCACTGTGGGGTACAGCTGGCACTGTGGGGCATATCTGGCACATCTGGCACTGTGGGGCATATCTGGCACATCTGGCACTGTGGGGCATATCTGGCACTGTGGGGCACATCTGGCACTGTGGGGCATATCTGGCACTGTGGGGTACATCTGGCACTGTGGGGTACATCTGGCACTGTGGGGCACATCTGGCACTGTGGGGCATATCTGGCACTGTGGGGTACATCTGGCACTGTGGGGTACATCTGGCACTGTGGGGCATATCTGGCACATCTGGCACTGTGGGGCACATCTGGCACTGTGGGGCATATCTGGCACATCTGGCACTGTGGGGCATATCTGGCAGTATGAGGGCATATCTGGCACTATGAGGTCTGTGTACGGCTAGAGCTGCATTTCCCACCCTAGGCTTATACTCGAGTCAATAAATTTTCCCAGGTTTTTGTGGTAAATGCCTCGGCTTATATTCGGGTCGACTTATACTCGAGTATATACGGTATATTTATGAAGAGGTCCAGACGTTGCACTCTCTAATGGTTAGTCAAACCAATGAGGTGGCAGGCCACACACCCTCTGCAGACTGGTCACACCTCTAACATGGGCCGCTACCACTGCATTCCCCCAGTGGGCCTTGCATGCCCCAGTCCGACACTGCCTGCGATTGTAAACCATAATTTAGTGTTTCTCTATAAGGACCACATTTCCTATAAAACGAAACAGCCCCTTTTTCCAAATCTGACAGTGCAGTCTGCCTATCCATATATAAAGTTTTCAAAAGCAAAGTTTTAACTTCAGAGAGTGGGTGGAGTATGCGTAGTACTCCAATGGGACACGACGACCTTCTTAGCAATTGAAACTATATTTATTAGTATTGGCACAAGATTCTTATGTAAGCATTCAGTCAACCATTCTGTAAGAATTCTATAAGATTAGCACATAGAATCTAGAGGAATAAAAATGGCCTCGGTAATACCATCCATTATCCTGGACAAAGTGCCGCCATGCATGAAACGCATTGGATACGGATACCAAGTCCCATCATCACAACAGCCGGAAGTGACGTCTCGCGGCGCTCCCCGAACTTCCGGTCAGGAAGAGGCGACGCCGGCAATCGCACCTCACAGACTGTGCACACCCATGATCAGAGGACTCCAGGTAGGATAGGGAAAGATAGACCACCTGCCGGGGGGACCTTACCATAGTATCCGGATAACATCTTGTGCACAACTGCCGTGGAGATTGGGACTATTTTTAAAACAGTCACAAAAGAGCCTAAACATCATATAGTGCTTACTGCACTTCATATTGTTTTATAACCTGTTTTTTTCCTTTTCAGCATTTTGGCTATATACATAACACACATCTACACAAGCGCTCTATGTACACATACTTTGTATATCCAGGATGTCTTTGGAATCTTTTATTGATCAAATGCCATGTCCGATACGTGTTTCTGAATAAAGTATTCAGTAAACAATTGGGGGGGGGGGGTGCAGTTTAGATCGAGGTGTATGTAGGAGGGCATTCGGAGAATATGGAGCCAACAAAGCACCATCCAAATCATAAAGTACAAAGTTATTTCTTTCAAATAGCCAATCTGTGGTGTGTCAAAAGAAAAACGTAAGGGAATATAATTTGAGGTCAGGTAAACTTAGTCCTCCGAGTTTACGAAGTGCACACAGCTTAGCTCTGGTTACTCTAGGTTTACCACTCCTCCAAAGAAATTTGTTGATCATAGAGTCAAGTCGTTTTATGTCAGCGTTGGACAGCATTATCGGTAACATCTGCATTGTGTAAGAGAGTTTAGGAAAAACCACCGACTTAATCACCGCCACTCTACCAAGAAGCGAGAGCGTTAGCAAATGCCAGTCATCTAGTAATTTGGAGATAGCCACAATTAAGGGAGTAAAATTCACTGTATATAAGGAAGACAGGTTGACCGGAATGTGTATCCCTATATATTTAACTAGGTCGACAGGGATTCTAGATCGACAGAGTCTCTAGGTCAACATGTTCTAGGTCGAAAGGTCAAAAGGTCGACATGAGTTTCTCACAATTTTTGTCTTTTTTTGAACTTTTTCATACTTAACAATCCACGCGGACTGCGATTGGGAATAGTAACCTGTGCCAAGCGCAGCAAGGCACCTTGCCCGAAGTGCAAGGGGACACGGTGCACTAATTGGGGTTCCCGGTGACTGCACGGAGAAAACAACACCAAAAAACCATAAAAAACTAATGTTGACCTTTTGACCTGTTGATCTAGAATATGTTGACCTAGAGACCCTGTCGACCTAGCATCCCTGTCGACCTAGTTACTGTTGACCAATAGTGATCGACCTACACACTGTCGACCTAGTTACTATCTACCTTCCATACCCCACTCGAATAAAAAGGAGGAATCACCAGAGATTGTCATAACGTCAGACTTATCAATATTAATCTTATAACCAAAAATTTTGCCAAAGACATCGATAATATTCAAAACAATTGGTAAGGATTGGAAAGGGTTGGAAAGAAATAGCAGCAGATCATCTACAAAAAGCGCTACTCGAAGGTCGATGTCACCTATCAATATATCTTGAAACAAGGGAGACTGGCGAATGGCTAAAGCGAGGGGTTCTAACGCTATCGCGAAAAAGAGTGGAGATAATGGCCATCCTTGTCTTGTACCTCGTTGTATTTTAATTGGCTGAGTTAAATATCCATTACATGAGATCTGGGTATGGGAATCAGTATATAGTGTATTTAGAAAATGTATAAATTTAGGAGGGAATCCAAATCTCAACATGGTATTGTAGAGGTGTTTCCACAACACTATGTCGAAAGCTTTCTCTGCATCTAGAGACAATATTGCTCTGTTAGTATGCCAGGAGGCCTGAGAGGTATCATATATAGAGCAGACAATACTCTCCTTATATTGGTTATGGAGTTTCTCCCCATAATAAAGCCTATTTCATCAGGATGAATTATAGTTGGGAGGATCTTTTTCAATTGGTTAGCTAGGATCTTTGTGAGCAACTTATAGTCGGTGTTAAGAAGGGAAATGGGTCTATAAGAACAAGGTTTGCTAAGACCACGACCAGGCTTCGGAAGGACTTTAATTATAGCCAAGTTAAAATGTAGGGGTAGCTGTCCCGGTTCCAGTATAGTATTGTATAATACTGTTAACTCTGGAATGATAGGTTTATCAAGGAGTTTATAGTATTCTACGGTAAGTCCATCTGGACCAGGTGCTTTCCCCATTTTCAAAAATGTTATCGTCTGTTGAACTTCACATTCAGTAATTGAGGAAACTAAAGAAGTCATTGAAGAAAACGATAACTGTGGCAAAGACAGCCCCTCCCAAAAATGTTCAGTAGAAGTATTAGGGGTTTGGGGGTCAGTATATGCATAAAGGTTTTTGCAGAAATCCTTCATAACGTCTGCAATTTGCACACTAGAGGTAATTGTACTACCTCCCGGCATTACTATGGGGTGAATTAGCATAGGAGGATTTTGGCCTTTCAATAAATTAGACAACAGTGTGTCCGTCTTATTACCAAATCTGAAAAATCTAGCATCCTTATTAAAGGAATATGTCAGTTCTAACTTTGTAAGAAGGGCATCAAAATGACTTTGGCAGTAAGATATGTTTGTTTTGTAGTAGAATTAGGGCGACTCTGATACTCTTGATATGTATCAGTTAACTGCTGTTGTGCAGCGATATAATCATGGGATATCAACTTTTTATGTGCAGCTATATAGGATATGATTGAACCCCCGATGACAGCCTTGGAAACCTGCCAAGAGATGGCCGGTTTATCGTCCATCATGTCAATGTTATGCATTTTATAAGTTACCCAAGACTCCTCAACCTTCTCCCGAAAGCTGGTGGATAAAGTCAAACCTGAAGGGTACCTCCACTGTCTAAAAGGGCCCGTATCCATATTAGTCATGAACACAGCCCAAATTAAGGCATGGTCCGATAAGCAAATCGGTTCAATTTCAACCCGTTTAAATTTTGTGAACAAAGTACATGATATCATTATATAGTCTATCCTAGAAAGAGTACGATGTGCTGCAGATAAACATGAAAATATATTATCAGTTGGGTGAAAGGATCTCAATGAATCAAATAATTGCAGTCTCTGCATAAAGGTAGGAATTCCCATCCTCGGGAGACGTCTACTGCTACCAGTCGAGCACTGTCCATCTAGTAAGGGAGAAGATATCAGGTTAAAGTCTCCACAAATAATAATAGGTAGATTGGTATGTGGTTGTATTTCCACTATCAATGTTTGAATAGACATTGGGTGCATATACATTACCCAGCAGTTATTGAGTCCCGGCTATTTTAATATTACAGAAGAGGTACCGACCCTCAGGATCAACATTTATAGTATACAACTCATAAGGGACATTTTTCTTAAGTAAAATGGCTACCCTCCGTTTATTGATGAATGGAAAACCGAACCAATCACACCCCATCCCAATATCGCCAATCTATGGACATCCGAGGCAAGTAAGTGCGTCTCCTGGAGGAAAATAAGGTCAATCTTTAATTTGCTCAGATATAACAGGATTTTACATCTTTTTTGTGGTGTGTTGGCACCCGCTATATTCCAGGACCCCAATTTAAGGACGGACATGGCACAAGATCAAAAAGGAGTAAAACAAAGACAGACATACAGTACTTTTAGAATATAACAGTGTGCATACATAGCTAATTTGTTACTCACCGCTGGACCAAGGGAGACTTGGAAGGAGAGACAAGGGAGAAAAAGGATAAACATATTTAGTGTAACACAGAAGTAAAACATAAACTAAACATAGTATCGTTACACCTATCAATAGGAGAGCCTTCTGACCGGTGACTGGTACACATCTACTCCTTGGTGATTTTTTTGATGGAGATCCGAATTTCATGTTTTAAAGAATAACAGTGACTCCATTCTACTATATAAGGAGAAGTCCACCTGTCATTAGTATACAGGCATGCGTGTTATTTTAACTTAGGCTTTATTGTGATACTATATATCAGTTCCATTGGAATCCACAATAGAACTTTAGGGAATCGTGATTCCATACATTTACTGGTTTCGGAAAATCCCCCAATACTTCTAGAGGAATGGGAAATTATAATAGTCCCATATATTCAAACTTAAACTGATGTTTACCCCTGATGAAGTCATTGAGACGAAATGCGTAGGGTTCACCAATCTTTATTCATCGTGTCTATGGTTATGGGATTTTCACCCCAAGCTCACACCTTTCTTAATGTGAGGGTGTGATGTATATCAACTCCATTTTACTGACATGTATATGAATTCTTTTGTGTTATGTAAATTTTTATACACAATTTTATAATTCTTTTATAACTTCTTTGTGAATAAATTATATTTATCATACCAATATTTGACCATTAATGGTTATTTTTTTCTTGGGTGATATTTCTTGGTGAGAGGGTTCAATCCAGGGTATCTTACATTGACCCTTTCAAGGAAGATCCTTGCAATACAGAATTAACAATTGGCCCACTTGGGTGAACTCGTCTTGAACAGCCCATGTACTAAATCTACAGTATCATATATATTAGCGCACTTGGATACTTTTTTGTAATTGTGTGACATCATAGGGTTCCAGCTAACAGGGGTTCCCTCCATAGTGCTGCTTTGTATGTATAAATATATATATATATATATATATATAAATTCAGAAGGCGCACATAATCATTCTAATTTAAAATTCAGAATTCAACCAGCAACCTAATATAATAAACATTTATTGTACAATTTAACATTCAATAAGCATGTTAAAACAGATAAAACAAATCCAAACAAGCCCCTATTTTAGGGGACTGCCTTTCTTAGAAGAGATATTGTCTCAGTACCCAATGCGTTTCGTCCTTATGTGGACTTCATCAGGGGAAATCAGTTAAAGAGGCAAATCTGTTGTAGGTGTCATCCATAAATGATTGATCCTCAGAAATGAGGAATACCCCCAATAGGATTGAATACAGGGGTACTGCTAAAAATGTAAATGAAGCTCCAAGCGGAGTGCAACAGATCTAATGGAGGAATAAATTATCAAGATTCTCTCTGCCCATATACAGAATATCTATGGACCTAGTGTGGTTTAGTATTAGGAATTTAGCAGTAATGTCTGACCTGCAACCACAATCTCTATATGTAATTCGGCAATATTGTATAAATGGATCTCAAGCAGGATGTAAATGTGTCTCCTCCCAAAGAGTAAGGTTCATAGATATTCTGTATATGGGCAGAGAGAATCTTGATCATTTATTCCTCCATTAGATCTGTTCCACTCCGCTTGGAGCTTCATTTAAATATTTAGCAGTACCCCTGTATTTAATCCTATTGGGGGTAGTCCTCATTTCTGAGGATCAATCATTCATGGATGACACCTACAACAGATTGCCTCTTTAACTGATTTCCCCTGATGAAGTCCACATAAGGACGAAACGCGTTGGGTACTGAGACAATATCTCTTCTAAGAAAGGCAGTCCCCTAAAATAGGGTCTTGTTTGGATTTGTTTTATCTGTTTTAACATGCTTATTGAATGTTAAATTGTACAATACATTTTTATTATATTAGGTTGCTGGTTGAGTTCTGAATTTTAAATTAGACTGATTATGTGCGCCCTCTGAATTTGTTTCTATTTCTGTCTCTTGAACCCTGTTCTAGCAGAAGGGTTATTCCAGAGGTGCTGCCTCTGTTGAAGCGCAAGATAAGGGAAAAAATTGTTTTATATATATATATATATATATACGTAGATAGGTAAGGCACTCCTAAAGCTAAATGTAAATGATGCCAGTGCCTCCGTATTCTTACTGCTCTTTGCAGATTTAAATTTTCAGCATCCTGTCAGATCTATCAATACTCAATGTAAATACATTATCACTACACAATAACTAATATCTGCATAAATGATGCAACCCAGACATTGATTATCGCACCAAGATCTAAATACATCATTGCTGTAGAACACATCGTCCTCAACTGAAAGAATTCATTCATGAGATGCGCTATTGCTACTATGTATCATACGATGCTCTAACATTGTTTATTGTTTGTTAACAATGTATCTGTAATCTATGCTCAAGATCCTGTTTTGAAAAGGAAATGACTATTTTGTAACTTTTCTGTAGTGACTTGGTTTCCATGGTGACGGGTTTCTTTCTCTTAGTGCGCTGACGGCACTATCACATCATTTCCGCTTTTCTGACCGGATGTTTGGGTCCGGACTGTCTGTTAGTGCACATGTGGGGGTTCTATAAAGGTATGACTTTTTCAATTTAATCTTAATAAAGCCTGACGACAGTGGGGTGTCCACTGAAGCGTTACTCTAAATTACTGATGAGTCTGTGAGTTCTTCTGTTTGCCGTGAGTGCCACGTCCTTTCTCTGTGCTATATATACATATATATGTAAACAGCACTGGTTTCCGGCACTCCAGTCTCCTATTTATCTGGCTCCGGTGCCATCCTCTGGGGAACAAACATATGCAAACTGACAGAATGGTAGGCGGCACTCAGAGACTCTTTAGACGATGTAGACAAAGTGCATAAAAGCCCCATAGGGCGCGCTTTATTCGTGACGTTTCTGGGATAACTTCCCCTTCCTATATGCATGTATATATATTAGTGATGAGCGAGGTTCGGTTTTACTCGGTTTTACTCGGTTTTACTCGGTTCTCAAAACGGCATCTTATTGGCTATCCAAAACACGTGACATCCGAGAGCCAATAAGATGCTGTTTTGAGAACCGAGTAAAACCGAGTAAAACCGAATCCGCTCATCACTAATATATATATATATATATATATATATATATCAGTTCGATTAGAAGGTGTGCTGGTGCTGGCAGTCCTTTTTCTCTCAACAGTAGAGAAAATTACAAGCACCAGAAACCTCTGAGTTGTAGCACAGGTATAGGATAAATACCGCAGCACTTTCCCAATGAAGGCTCCGGACTCCTGGAGCAGGATTGATTTCTAGGAATAAAACATCATGGAAAAGGCACTCATAGTGCAGACTGTTTATTCAATTTAAAAACAGTAACAGGTCCACGGACAAATTGTATAGGACTCGTACCATATAGCACACGCTGTGGGCTGGTTACCACACGGTTCAAAGAAATTCCACTGGCACAAACTGCATACCCGCTGGCTGCCACCCGGGACCACACACCGCGCCGCCGGCTATGGTATAGCTGTGACTCATCGGGAAACCTCTCTGGATCAGACAGTGGGAGCAGCTGCACAGGTGGACACAGTGCGTCAGACCGACAGTGGTTGGTGCAGGAGAGTGGCTTCAGGATAGTACAGAACTGTGTCTGGACTGTGGGCATTGTGTAAGGGGCACTACTACCGTGGGCAGTAGGGAATTCCCATTAGTGACGTGAGGCACGTGCCTAGGGGTGGCACTTGTTGGGGGCGGTACTTGGATGCTTGTGTTGGTACTGTCAGCCCAAAATGTACCAGTAACTACAAAAATGTTTCCATTGAACTGTTCCATATGCATCTTGAATGGAGTGTTAATGGGTAGGACATCCATATGCTGCCCTACTTAGTAACTATGCATACATAAAAATAAAAAATGTCATAGTTAGTGTTTTTTTTTATTAATCTATTAAATTGGCTATCATCAAATGAAGGTTTATAACCAATCAATAAAAATTATAAAATTAGGCAAGGGGAGGCAGCTGGTACTGTTGTGCCTATAGTCGCCCTCACCCAGTAGCGGATCTTGCCACGGGCAAGCAGGACTTTTGCCCGGGGCGCCGCCATCCGGAGGGCGCCGGCGCCATCCGGAGGGCACCGCACCATGGCAAGATCCGCCACTGTGCCCCCCGCTGCCGCTGTGTCCCCCGCTGGTCCCCCCGCAGTGAAGGGAACTAGACGCTATCAGTCTAGTTTCCCTTCGTGCAGAGGACCTTTGCTGTGCGGTGTGCGATGACGTCATCGCGCACCGCACAGCATTGTGGGACTGGCACAGACGCTAGGGGTCATGATTGACCTCTAGTGTCTATGCTGTGCTATGGGAGAGACGTCATGACGTCTCTCCCATAGATCCGACGAGAGGAGCGGCGGCGGCGGCGGTCTGCAACGGCCGGGACTCGGAAGCAGGGATTGTAAGTATCCTTTTTTTTCTTTCTAAGCGGCGCTACTGGGGACACAAATGGCGCTACTGGGGGCACAAATGGCGCTACTGGGGGCACAAATGGGGGCCCAACTCTACAGGGGGCGTAACTGACCAGGCCCCTGTATGAAGCCACGCCCCTATTTCCACCCGGGGCGCCACAAGGGTTAGAACCGGCCCTGCCCTCACCCCTAAATCTACTCCTGACTTTGAGCATTGTGTAAGGGGCATTACTATTGTGGGCACTGTGTAAGAGGCACTACCACTGTAGGCATTGTGTAAGGGGCACTACCACTGTAGGCATTGTGTAAGGGGCACTACCAGTGTGGGCATTGTGTAAGGGGCACTACCAATATGGGCATTGTGTAAGGGGCACTACCGCTGTGGTCATTGTGTAAGGGGCACAACCACTGTGGACATTTGTGTAAGGGGCACAACCACTGTGGACATTTGTGTAAGGTGCAAAACTACTGTAAGCATTGTGAAATGGGCACAACCACTGTGGGCACTGTGTAAGTGGCTCAACTTGGGTAATGGGCACTGCTATAGTGGGCATTGTATAATGGGCACTACTAATGTGGGTACTGTGTAAGGGACAATACCACTGTGGGCATTGTGTAAGCAGGGGCACTACCACTGTGGGGATTGTGTAAGGGGCACTACCACTGTGGGGTTTGTGTAAGAGGTACTACCGCTGGGGGCATTGTGTAAGGGGCACACCCACTGTGGGCACTGTGTAAGGGGCACAACCACTGTGGACATTTGTATAAGGGGCAAATCTACTTTTGGCATTGTGTAAGAGGCACAACCACTGTGGGCATTGTGTAAGGGGCACTGCTATTGTGGGCATTGTGTAAGGAGCACTACTACTGTGGGCACTGTGCAAGGGGCATACTGCTGTGGGCATTGTGTGTAAGCAGCACCACTTCTGTGGGCATTGTGTGAAAGTGGCACTACTGCTATGGGCATTGTGTAAGGTGCACAACTACTGTGGGCATTGTGTGAGGGCACAACCACTGTGGATATTTGTGTAAGGGGCACAAATACTTGTTGGCTTTGCATAAGGGGCCCACCCATGGTTGGCATTGTGTAAGGGGCATAACTTTGTGTAAGGGGCACTGCTACTGTGGGCATTGTGTAAGGGGCACTACTACTGTGAGCACTGTGTAAGGGGCATACTACTGTGGGCATAGTGTGTAAGCAGCACTACTATTGTGGCCATTGTGTGTAAGTGGCACATCTACTGTGGGCATTGTGTGTAAGCAGCACTACTACTGTGGGCATTGTGTAAGAAGCACAACTGCTGTGGGACTGTGTAAGGAGTATAACTACTGTGGGCATTGTGTGTAAGTGGCACTACTATGAGTCAAAGATATTTAAAAAAAAAAGTACTGCTACTGTATATCTGTTTGGAAACCTTGCGTAAAAATAGTATATTTTAATCAGCTGTATAAACCAGCTGCCGTCTAGAAATAAACCTCTGTGTGGTTTAAAGACAACTTATGAGCAATCTAACAAAGTGAGAAAGTGCTAAGGTGAATCAGCATAAATTCAGAAAATTATGGCACCGTTTTTGATAAATCAAAATAAACGACCTTTATTTACTATGTACATTCACTTAAAAAAAAAAAAAAACCGGTCCCATAAAAAATATGCAATGTAGTATTAAATCATCAAGAACACTGTTTCCTTAAGTAAATGGTATCCGGACTCCAGGTCGACACCATAAAGGTCGACACACCTTAGGTCGCCACCAATTGGTCGACACACCTTAGGTCGACATGGACAAAAGGTCGACATAGGAAAAGTCAACATGAGGTTTTTTAAAAAAAAAATTATACTTTACGATCCACGTGGACTACAATTGGGAACGGTAACCTGTGCCGGGCGCAGTGGTAGCAGAGCAAGGCACCTTGCCCAAAGCAGGGAGAGCGAAGCAAGCCATGCGAGGGGACACGGTGCACTAATTGGGGTTCCCCGTCACTCTACGAAGAAAACGACACCAAAAAAACCATAAAAAACTCATGTCAACCTTTTTCCATGTTGACCTTTTGTCCATGTCGACCTAAGGTGCGTTGACCAATTGGTGTCGACCTTTTTGGTGTCGACCTGGAGTCCCATACCCAGGTAAATAGCCCAATAAAGTTGCTTCATTAAATAAACTAGTTAAAATAGGGGCAAGTGTACTCAAAAAAACAGTATAGAAATCACTAATGAAGCCCTCTGGCCCCGGGGCTTTACCCGTCGGTAATTATTTAATAACCAATGTTACCTCATCAACAGACCATGGCCCTCAGTTGTTCGCTCGCAAGCTGCTTTTAGCAGCTTTACACACGCCAAGCCGCCGCCTACTGGGAGTGAATCTTAGCTTCTTAAAATTGCGAACGAAAGATTCGCAATATAGCGAAAAGACATCTCTGTGCAGTTTCTGAGTAGCTCGAGACTTACTCGGCATCTGCGATCAGTTCAGTGCTTGTCGTTCCTGGTTTGACGTCATAAACACACCCAGCGTTCGCCCAGACACTCCTCCGTTTCTCCAGCCACTCCCGCGTTTTTCCCAGAAACGGTAGCGTTTTTTCGCACACACCCATAAAACGGCCAGTTTCCGCCCAGAAACACCCACTTCCTGTCAATCACATTACGATCACCAGAAGGAAGAAAAAACCGTGAGTAAAAAACCTAACAGCATAGCAAATTTACTTTGCGCAGTCGCACTGCGGACATTGCGCATGCGCACTAAGCGGAAAATCGCTGCGATGCGAAAAAATTTACCGAGCGAACAACTCGGAATGACCCCCTATGGAGCATTAAACATAGAAAGATCATCTAGAGCAGTGGTTCTCAACCTCGGTCCTCAAGTACCCCTAACAGTTCATGTTTTCCAGGTTTCCTCACAGGACAGCAAGTGAAATAAACAGCTCAACTTGTGGGTCTTTTAAAAAAAAGTATCAGTGAGTAATGAATACACCTGTTCAATTGCTAGATGACCTGGAAAACATGAACTGTTGGAGGTATTTAAGGACCGAGGTTGAGAACCACTGATCTAGAGCAGTGGTTCTCAAACTCGGTCCTCAGGACCCCACACAGTTCACGTTTTCCAGGACATCGCTCACTCTGGGACCTGGCATCAGCTAGTGCATACACACTAGCTGATGCCGGCAACAACATATCGTTAGCGGTGGCCGGTGCTCCATTCAGCAGCATGGTCCCACTAACGATATCACCAGATTGACGAACATGTTCAGCCGACTAGAAATTAGAGATGAGCGCCGGAAATTTTTCGGGTTTTGTGTTTTGGTTTTGGGTTCGGTTCCGCGGCCGTGTTTTGGGTTCGACCGCGTTTTGGCAAAACCTAACCGAATTTTTTTTGTCGGATTCGGGTGTGTTTTGGATTCGGGTGTTTTTTTCCAAAAAACCTAAAAAACAGCTTAAATCATAGAATTTGGGGGTCATTTTGATCCCAAAGTATTATTAACCTCAAAAACTATCATTTCCACTCATTTTCAGTCTATTCTGAATACCTCACACCTCACAATATTATTTTTAGTCCTAAAATTTGCACCGAGGTCGCTGGATGACTAAGCTAAGCGACCCTAGTGGCCGACACAAACACCTGGCCCATCTAGGAGTGGCACTGCAGTGTCACGCAGGATGTCCCTTCCAAAAAACCCTCCCCAAACAGCACATGACGCAAAGAAAAAAAGAGGCGCAATGAGGTAGCTGTGTGAGTAAGATTAGCGACCCTAGTGGCCGACACAAACACCGGGCCCATCTAGGAGTGTCACTGCAGTGTCACGCAGGATGTTCCTTCCAAAAAACCCTCCCCAAACAGCACATGATGCAAAGAAAAAAAGAGGCGCAATGAGGTAGCTGTGTGAGTAAGATAAGCGACCCTAGTGGCCGACACAAACACCGGGCCCATCTAGGAGTGGCACTGCAGTGTCACGCAGGATGTCCCTTCCAAAAAACCCTCCCCAAACAGCACATGACGCAAAGAAAAAAAGAGGCGCAATGAGGTAGCTGTGTGAGTAAGATAAGCGACCCTAGTGGCCGACACAAACACCGGGCCCATCTAGGAGTGGCACTGCAGTGTCACGCAGGATGTCCCTTCCAAAAAACCCTCCCCAAACAGCACATGACGCAAAGAAAAAAAGAGGCGCAATGAGGTAGCTGTGTGAGTAAGATAAGCGACCCTAGTGGCCGACACAAACACCGGGCCCATCTAGGAGTGGCACTGCAGTGTCACGCAGGATGTCCCTTCCAAAAAACCCTCCCCAAACAGCACATGACGCAAAGAAAAAAAGAGGCGCAATGAGGTAGCTGTGTGAGTAAGATAAGCGACCCTAGTGGCCGACACAAACACCGGGCCCATCTAGGAGTGGCACTGCAGTGTCACGCAGGATGTCCCTTCCAAAAAACCCTCCCCAAACAGCACATGACGCAAAGAAAAAAAGAGGCGCAATGAGGTAGCTGTGTGAGTAAGATAAGCGACCCTAGTGGCCGACACAAACACCGGGCCCATCTAGGAGTGGCACTGCAGTGTCACGCAGGATGTCCCTTCCAAAAAACCCTCCCCAAACAGCACATGACGCAAAGAAAAAAAGAGGCGCAATGAGGTAGCTGTGTGAGTAAGATAAGCGACCCTAGTGGCCGACACAAACACCGGGCCCATCTAGGAGTGTCACTGCAGTGTCACGCAGGATGTCCCTTCCAAAAAACCCTCCCCAAACAGCACATGACGCAAAGAAAAAAAGAGGCGCAATGAGGTAGCTGTGTGAGTAAGATAAGCGACCCTAGTGGCCGACACAAACACCGGGCCCATCTAGGAGTGTCACTGCAGTGTCACGCAGGATGTCCCTTCCAAAAAATCCTCCCCAAACAGCACATGACGCAAAGAAAAATTAAAGAAAAAAGAGGTGCAAGATGGAATTGTCCTTGGACCCTCCCACCCACCCTTATGTTGTATAAACAGGACATGCACACTTTAACCAACCCATCATTTCAGTGACAGGGTCTGCCACACGACTGTGACTGATATGACGGGTTGGTTTGGACCCCCACCAAAAAAGAAGCAATTAATCTCTCCTTGCACAAACTGGCTCTACAGAGGCAAGATGTCCACCTCATCATCATCCTCCGATATATCACCGTGTACATCCCCCTCCTCACAGATTATCAATTCGTCCCCACTGGAATCCACCATCACAGCTCCCTGTGTACTTTGTGGAGGCAATTGCTGCTGGTCAATGTCTCCGCGGAGGAATTGATTATAATTCATTTTAATGAACATCATCTTCTCCACATTTTCTGGATGTAACCTCGTACGCCGATTGCTGACAAGGTGAGCGGCGGCACTAAACACTCTTTCGGAGTACACACTTGTGGGAGGGCAACTTAGGTAGATTAAAGCCAGTTTGTGCAAGGGCCTCCAAATTGCCTCTTTTTCCTGCCAGTATAAGTACGGACTGTGTGACGTGCCTACTTGGATGCGGTCACTCATATAATCCTCCACCATTCTTTCAATGTTGAGAGAATCATATGCAGTGACAGTAGACGACATGTCCGTAATCGTTGTCAGGTCCTTCAGTCCGGACCAGATGTCAGCATCAGCAGTCGCTCCAGACTGCCCTGCATCACCGCCAGCGGGTGGGCTCGGAATTCTGAGCCTTTTCCTCGCACCCCCAGTTGCGGGAGAATGTGAAGGAGGAGATGTTGACAGGTCGCGTTCCGCTTGACTTGACAATTTTCTCACCAGCAGGTCTTTCAACCCCAGCAGACTTGTGTCTGCCGGAAAGAGAGATCCAAGGTAGGCTTTAAATCTAGGATCGAGCACGGTGGCCAAAATGTAGTGCTCTGATTTCAACAGATTGACCACCCGTGAATCCTTGTTAAGCGAATTAAGGGCTCCATCCACAAGTCCCACATGCCTAGCGGAATCGCTCCGTGTTAGCTCCTCCTTCAATGTCTCCAGCTTCTTCTGCAAAAGCCTGATGAGGGGAATGACCTGACTCAGGCTGGCAGTGTCTGAACTGACTTCACGTGTGGCAAGTTCAAAGGGCATCAGAACCTTGCACAACGTTGAAATCATTCTCCACTGCGCTTGAGACAGGTGCATTCCACCTACTATATCGTGCTCAATTGTATAGGCTTGAATGGCCTTTTGCTGCTCCTCCAACCTCTGAAGCATATAGAGGGTTGAATTCCACCTCGTTACCACTTCTTGCTTCAGATGATGGCAGGGCAGGTTCAGTAGTTTTTGGTGGTGCTCCAGTCTTCTGTACGTGGTGCCTGTACGCCGAAAGTGTCCCGCAATTCTTCTGGCCACCGACAGCATCTCTTGCACGCCCCTGTCGTTTTTTAAAAAATTCTGCACCACCAAATTCAAGGTATGTGCAAAACATGGGATGTGCTGGAATTTGCCCATATTTAATGCACACACAATATTGCTGGCGTTGTCCGATGCCACAAATCCACAGGAGAGTCCAATTGGGGTAAGCCATTCCGCGATGATCTTCCTCAGTTGCCGTAAGAGGTTTTCAGCTGTGTGCGTATTCTGGAAACCGGTGATACAAAGCGTAGCCTGCCTAGGAAAGAGTTGGCGTTTGCGAGATGCTGCTACTGGTGCCGCCGCTGCTGTTCTTGCGGCGGGAGTCCATACATCTACCCAGTGGGCTGTCACAGTCATATAGTCCTGACCCTGCCCTGCTCCACTTGTCCACATGTCCGTGGTTAAGTGGACATTGGGTACAACTGCATTTTTTAGGACACTGGTGAGTCTTTTTCTGACGTCCGTGTACATTCTCGGTATCGCCTGCCTAGAGAAGTGGAACCTAGATGGTATTTGGTAACGGGGGCACACTGCCTCAATAAATTGTCTAGTTCCCTGTGAACTAACGGCGGATACCGGACGCACGTCTAACACCAACATAGTTGTCAAGGCCTCAGTTATCCGCTTTGCAGCAGGATGACTGCTGTGATATTTCATCTTCCTCGCAAAGGACTGTTGAACAGTCAATTGCTTACTGTAAGTAGTACAAGTGGGCTTACGACTTCCCCGCTGGGATGACCATCGACTCCCAGCAGCAACAACAGCAGCGCCAGCAGCAGTAGGCGTTACACGCAAGGATGCATCGGAGGAATCCCAGGCAGGAGAGGACTCGTCATAATTGCCAGTGACATGGCCTGCAGGACTATTGGCATTCCTGGGGAAGGAGGAAATTGACACTGAGGGAGTTGGTGGGGTGGTTTGCGTGAGCTTGGTTACAAGAGGAATGGATTTACTGGTCAGTGGACTGCTTCCGCTGTCGCCCAAAGTTTTTGAACTTGTCACTGACTTATTATGAATGCGCTGCAGGTGACGTATAAGGGAGGATGTTCCGAGGTGGTTAACGTCCTTACCCCTACTTATTACAGCTTGACAAAGGCAACACACGGCTTGACACCTGTTGTCCGCATTTCTGGTGAAATACTTCCACACCGAAGAGCTGATTTTTTTGGTATTTTCACCAGGCATGTCAGTGGCCATATTCCTCCCACGGACAACAGGTGTCTCCCCGGGTGCCTGACTTAAATAAACCACCTCACCATCAGAATCCTCCTGGTCAATTTCCTCCCCAGCGCCAGCAACACCCATATCCTGGTGTACTTCAACACTGACATCTTCAATCTGACTATCAGGAACTGGACTGCGGGTGCTCCTTCCAGCACTTGCAGGGGGCGTGCAAATGGTGGAAGGCGCATGCTCTTCACGTCCAGTGTTGGGAAGGTCAGGCATCGCAACCGACACAATTGGACTCTCCTTGTGGATTTGGGATTTCGAAGAACGCACAGTTCTTTGCGGTGCTTTTGCCAGCTTGAGTCTTTTCAGTTTTCTAGCGAGAGGCTGAGTGCTTCCATCCTCATGTGAAGCTGAACCACTAGCCATGAACATAGACCAGGGCCTCAGCCGTTCCTTGCCACTCCGTGTGGTAAATGGCATATTGGCAAGTTTACGCTTCTCCTCCGACAATTTTATTTTAGGTTTTGGAGTCCTTTTTTTACTGATATTTGGTGTTTTGGATTTGACATGCTCTGTACTATGACATTGGGCATCTGCCTTGGCAGACGACGTTGCTGGCATTTCATCGTCTCGGCCATGACTAGTGGCAGCAGCTTCAGCACGAGGTGGAAGTGGATCTTGATCTTTCCCTAATTTTGGAACCTCAACATTTTTGTTCTCCATATTTTAATAGGCACAACTAAAAGGCACCTCAGGTAAACAATGGAGATGGATGGATACTAGTATACAATTATGGATGGACTGCCGAGTGCCGACACAGAGGTAGCTACAGCCGTGAACTACCGTACTGTGTCTGCTGCTAATATAGACTGGTTGATAATGAGATGTAGTATGTATAAAGAAGAAAGAAAAAAAAAACTACGGGTAGGTGGTATACAATTATGGATGGACTGCCGAGTGCCGACACAGAGATAGCTACAGCCGTGGACTACCGTACTGTACTGTGTCTGCTGCTAATATAGACTGGATGATAATGAGATGTAGTATGTATAAAGAAGAAAGAAAAAAAAACCACGGGTAGGTGGTATACAATTATGGATGGACTGCCGAGTGCCGACACAGAGGTAGCTACAGCCATGGACTACCGTACTGTACTGTGTCTGCTGCTAATATAGACTGGATGATAATGAGATGTAGTATGTATAAAGAAGAAAGAAAGAAAAAACCACGGGTAGGTGGTATACAATTATGGATGGACTGCCGAGTGCCGACACAGAGGTAGCTACAGCCGTGGACTACCGTACTGTACTGTGTCTGCTGCTAATATAGACTGGATGATAATGAGATGTAGTATGTATAAAGAAGAAAGAAAAAAAAACCACGGGTAGGTGATATACAATTATGGATGGACTGCCGAGTGCCGACACAGAGGTAGCTACAGCCGTGTACTACCGTACTGTACTGTGTCTGCTGCTAATATAGACTGGATGATAATGAGATGTAGTATGTATAAAGAAGAAAGAAAAAAAAACCACGGGTAGGTGGTATACAATTATGGATGGACTGCCGAGTGCCGACACAGAGGTAGCTACAGCCGTGAACTACCGTACTGTGTCTGCTGCTAATATAGACTGGTTGATAATGAGATGTAGTATGTATAAAGAAGAAAGAAAAAAAAAACCACGGGTAGGTGGTATACAATTATGGATGGACTGCCGAGTGCCGACACAGAGGTAGCTACAGCCGTGGACTACCGTACTGTACTGTGTCTGCTGCTAATATAGACTGGTTGATAATGAGATGTAGTATGTATAAAGAAGAAAGAAAAAAAAAACCACGGGTAGGTGGTATACAATTATGGATGGACTGCCGAGTGCCGACACAGAGATAGCTACAGCCGTGGACTACCGTACTGTACTGTGTCTGCTGCTAATATAGACTGGATGATAATGAGATGTAGTATGTATAAAGAAGAAAGAAAAAAAAAACCACGGGTAGGTGGTATACAATTATGGATGGACTGCCGAGTGCCGACACAGAGGTAGCTACAGCCGTGGACTACCGTACTGTACTGTGTCTGCTGCTAATATAGACTGGATGATAATGAGATGTAGTATGTATAAAGAAGAAAGAAAAAAAAAACCACGGGTAGGTGGTATACAATTATGGATGGACTGCCGAGTGCCGACACAGAGGTAGCTACAGCCGTGAACTACCGTACTGTGTCTGCTGCTAGTATAGACTGGATGATAAATAATGATATAAAAAATATATATATATCACTACTGCAGCCGGACAGGTATATATTATATAATGACGGACCTGCTGGACACCTTCTGTCAGCAGAATGAGTTTTTTAATTTTTATAGAATAAAAAAACACCACACAAGTCACACGACGAGTGTACTTTTTCAGGCAGACATTCAATCACAATATACTATACTGGTGGTCAGTGTGGTCAGGTCACTGGTCACAGTGGTCAGTGGTCAGTCACACTGGCAGTGGCACTCTGGCAGCAAAAGTGTGCACTGTTTAATATGTACTCCTGGCTCCTGCTATAACCTATAACTGCTCCCCAGTCTCCCCCACAATTAAGCTGTGTGAGCACAGTCAGATATTATACATAGATGATGCAGCACACTGGGCTGAGCACAGATATGGTATGTGAGTGTGACTGAGTCACTGTGTATCGTTTTTTTCAGGCAGAGAACAAGAACAGAACGGATTATTAAATAATAATAAATTATAAAACTGCACTGGTGGTCAGGTCACTGGTCATCAGTCACTAGTATAACTCCTCCTAAGCTCCAGTAAGTAAATGAAGTGTCTCACTCTCACTCTCCTATCTATTTTAATTTCTAAACGGAGAGGACGCCAGCCACGTCCTCTCCCTATCAATCTCAATGCACGTGTGAAAATGGCCGCGACGCGCGGCTCCTTATATAGAATCCGAGTCTCGCGATAGAATCCGAGCCTCGCGAGAATCCGACAGCGTGATGATGACGTTCGGGCGCGCTCGGGTTAACCGAGCAAGGCGGGAAGATCCGAGTCGCTCGGACCCGTGTAAAAAAACATGAAGTTCGGGCGGGTTCGGATTCAGAGAAACCGAACCCGCTCATCTCTACTAGAAATGATGCACATCGTCAACAACATACAGCCTAATTCAGACCTGTTCGCTGTTGTGCGAATTTGCAGAGGTTTGCAAATCAGAGAGAGTGTATACCCACCCTGTGCAAGTTTGTGTAGGCCGTGCAAAAAAGCTTTGCAAACGCCGATCAGCTGCAAATCCGTTGACAATTCACTCACAATGATTTTACCAGTCTGTGTGTAGCTCAGGACTTACTCCTACAGTGCGATAGAAACATGCTGATCGGGGCCAGAGCTGACGTCACACACCCTCCCTAAAAACGCTTGGGAACGCCTTCATTTTTCCTGACACTCCCAGAAAACAGCCAGTTACCACCCACAAATTCCGGCTTCCTGTCCATAAGCCTGCGTTCACCTAGCAACCAAAAAAAGACGCAGGATTTTTGGTTCTGCTGGGGCAGGATGGGGCTGTGTGGCGCTGGCAGGAACTCCCAGCTCCACTACAGTGTGCAGATTCCTACTGCGGACGGGTTCACCACATGATGTCATCATGCAGCAGACGTTATGATGCGGTGTTACGTCTCCCCCCAGCAGGGCTCCTCTTGGAATGGACTCCAGAAAAAAAAGTCAGATTCCGCAGCCCGGCTGAGGCCCTCACACTCCGAGCGTGCAGCCACCAGGTCAGTCAATAACTGCCCAGCCGCAGTAATGAGCAGCAAACAATAACTGCCCAGCCACGGTGGTCCAATAGGCCCCGCCCCCTCTGACAAAAGTGGGATGGCTATAAACCATGGTTGGGGAACCTTTGGCCCTCCAGCTGTTGTTGCACTACACATCCCAGCATGCCCTGCAACAGTTTTAGCATGGACAAAGAGCAGAACTTAGCAGGGCACGCTGGGATGTGTAGTTCAACAACAGCTGGAGGACCAAAGGTTCCCCATCCCTGCTATAAACCATCGGGGCCCACCGGTGAATCCCCAGGTACCCCTGTGGGCCAGTACAAGCCTGCTTACATCTGCTTAAAACGCACCCCAGTATGTAAAAGTCAAGGTGTCTGCTGGGGTGTTAGTCTCCGTGTTCTGCTTCATGGAGGTTACTAGCGCTAGAGTCACTGCAGGGGACTGTAAAAGATGTTTTTACAAGCACCAGGGACAGGTTTGAAGTTTCCTCCCTGGTTCAGAATCCAATCCCACAAAAGTGGTGCATTACCTAAGGAACTTTTGGAAGCACAAATAATCACTATTCATAAACTAGGTACAGACCACTCAGATTGTACAAATTATAGTCCCAGACCACTTCTTAAGAACGATATCAAAATATTTGCCAGGCTTATCTCAAATAGGCTACCCCCAATCATCCCTTGGCTTATACATCCAGATCAAGTGGGATTTGTGAAGGGACGACAAGCCTCAGATCACACATGAAGGGTGTTTGATATTATCTAATTGCCATCTAGATTGCAGGATCAGGTGGTATTACTATCATTAGCAGACGTCGCAAAGGCCTTTGATTGACTTAACTGGCAATATATGCGCCTTATGCTGTCGACCTACAGTAATGCGCCCTACACACTGGGAGATAACACTGTAAGATATGAACGATCTCGGTCATTAATGAACAAGATAACGTTCATATCTGTCAGTGTGGAGGCACCAGCGATGACGATGCGCGGCCCTGCGCTCGTTCATCACTGGTGCCCCGTCGGCTGTGCATGCAGGCCAATATGGACGAAATCGTCCATATTTGCCTGCACGTCTACGAAGCCGGGTGACGGGGAGAGTGAAGAAACTTCACTCCCCCCGTCACTGCCCCCCCCTCCCCCCGCCACCGGGTCACCCGTCTGCCGTATCGGCGGTCGGGCAGCTCGGCGGCACATCGCTGAGTCTGTAGGGCCCATTTGGGTTTATAGGGCCTATTTTTGATTCAATATTGGCTTTGTATTAATCACTCACTGCAAAAGTCTTTAGTAACGGTTTTCTTTTTAGCTTATTTCCGATTTAAAACGGAACAACAAGACAAGGGTGCCCTCTTTTTCCTTTGATCTTTATTCTAGCAATGGAACCTTTGGCCCAGAAAATAAGAAATACAGTACAGGAGACTTCCCGGGATATTCCACTGTGAAAGGCACTCATAAGCTACGTCTCTTTGCAGATGATGTGTTATTATTTTTTACTCAACCCCTTACCTCGCTACACTCCTTGTATAATATATTGGATGATTTCTCTAGACTCTAGAGTTTCATATTATAAGATTAATACATCAAAGTCAGATGCTTTATCAATCAACATTCTTTCAAAAAGTATATTACTCAAACAATTATTCCACTATACAGTGCATCCGGAAAGTATTCACAGCGCTTCACTTTTTCCACATTTTGTTATGTTACAGCCTTATTCCAAAATGGAATAAATTAATTTTTTCTCTCAAAATTCTACACACAATATCCCATAACAACAATGTGAAAAAAAAACCGTTTTTTTTTTTAGATTTTTGCACATTTATTAAAAATAAAAAACTATGAAATCACATGTACATAAGTATTCACAGCCTTTGCCATATAGCTCAAAATTGAGCTCAGGTGCATCCTGTTTCTACTGATCATCCTTGAGATGTTCCTACAGCTTAATTGGAGTCCACCTGTGGTAAATTCAGTGGATTGGACATGATTTGGGAAACGGGCACACACCTGTCTATATAAGGTACCACACTTGACAGTGGATGTCTGAGCACAAATCAAGCATGAAGTCAAAGGAATTGTCTGTAGACCTCCGAGACAGGATTGTCTCGAGTCACAAATCTGGGGAAGGGGGCAGAAAAATATCTGCTGCTTTGAAGGTCCCAATGAGCACAGTGGCCGCCATCATCCGTAAATGGAAGAAGTTCAGAACCACCAGGTCTTTTCCTAGAGCTGGCCGGCCGGCTAAACTGAATGATTGGGAGAGAAAGGCCCTAGTCAGGGAGGTGACCAAGAACCCAATGGTCACTCTGTCAGAGCCACAGGAGAAGGAGAACCTTCCCATCCAACCTGATGGAGCTTGAGAGGTGCTGCAAAGAGGAATGGGCAAAACTGGCCAAAGATAGGTGTGCCAAGCTTGTGGCATCATATTCAAAAAGACTTGAGGCTGTAATTGCTGCCAAAGGTGCATCAACAAAGTATTGAGCAAAGGCTGTGAATACTAATGTACATGTGATTTCTTAGTTTTTTATTTTTAATAAATTTGCAAAAATGTCAAAAAAAACTTTTTTTCACGTTGTCATTATGGGGTATTGTGTTTAGAATTTTGAGAGAAAAATGAATTTATTCCAGTTTGGAATAAGGCTGTAACATAACAAAATGTGTAAAACGTGAAACGCCGTGAATACTTTACGGATGCACTGTACATGGAACCCTTTATATCTTACTTATGTGGGACTAAATATTAGTGTGACTCCATCTGTATTGCTGGAGGCATTACATGGAGGAAGGAATATTATTCCATATATTCTGGAAGTCTCTGGTATTGTGTAAATTTTGTATTGATGTATTTGACTTTTTGTCTAAAGTGTTGCAGAAAATTGTTAACCCAAACCCGACTCTTGTCTTGTTAAATTGGGCTTCTTTGATTATTTACAAAAGGGAGAGATACCCGACGGGGCAGATACTAATTGCAGCTAGAGCTACTTTAGCTCACAGATGGAAACCTAATATTCCGCCAATTCTATCAAAAGTGATTGATAAGAAACAACAAAACTATAATTTGGAGACATACGTATTTCATCAAACCTCCTTTTCTTCTGCTGCAATAACAAGAAACTGGTCACTTTAATTGGCATATACAACTGATAGGGGATCCGGTCTTTAGGTCGACAGTAAGTAGGTTGACACTGACTAGGTCGACCACTATTATTCGACAGTAAGTAGGTCAACATGGTTTCTAGGTCAACAGGGACTCTAGGTTGACATGTTGTAGGTCGACATGACAAAAGGTCGACATGAGTTTAAAAAAATAAAAAAAATTTTTTCATTCTTTACGATCCATGTGGTCTACAGTTGGGAATGGTAACCCTTGCGAGGGGACATGGTGCACTAATTGGGGTTCCCGGTCACTGTACGGAGACAACGACACCATGTCGACCTTTTCTCATGTCAACTTAGTACATGTCGACCTAGAGTCCCTGTCAACCTAGAAACCATGTCAACCTACTGTACTTACTGTCGACCAATAGTGGTCGATCTAGACCAGAGGTTCTCAAACTCGGTCCTCGGGGGCCCACACAGTGCATGTTTTGCAGGTCTCCTCACAGAATCGCAAGTGAAATAATTAGCTCCACCTGTGGACCTTTTAAAATGTGTCAGTGAGTAATTAATACACCTGTGCACCTGCTGGGTTACCTGCAAAACATGCACTGTGTGGGCTCCCGAGGACCGAGTTTGAGAACCTCTGATCTAGACACTGTTGAACTAAGTCTAATCTACCTAACATACCACACCCACTGATAGAGAGAGCCTCATTGGCTCCAGAATATGGTAGTGTAGCTACAGGAAGAACTATTTCTTCCAACTGAGACAAGGCTCGAGGATTGGAACAGGGTATATTAGATAAGAGAAAAAGAAAAAAGATTGGCTGCGCTTACAGTGTTGTTAGTATACCATAATTGTGGAGAGCTGACAACCGAAATATATAAAATATATTTATTAGAATAATAACACACCAATAAAAACTGGTACACAATATATGGAAGAATTATAAAATTTGTATATACTCTGAAAAAAACGTAGATATATCTGATAAACAGTGTCCACAAATTGAGATGGTTGTAGCAATGTATGGAGTATTAAATCAGTGCAGATAAAGATTTGTAACACTGTTTAAGAAATGTATCATTACTATTGCATGCTTATTAAAATTGTATCGCTTCAGGAATTTATCTTAGTAACAAATCTTGCTACAGGTGCAGAGGCAACATGCACACTGTAGCTAATAAACCATAGAAGTCCCAGCAATGAATGAAATGACAGTTATTAGTAGTATATAATTACCTCTCCTGGGGCTATGAACACCGAGCGTCCTCAGTGGAGTCCACTATAGCCCACTAACTAATTGAACAAGGAGAGGAAGTGAGCTGAATTGCTCTAACAGAGGCTGCTACTGTATATTTACCGGCGTCTTTATAATAGTTACCAGGATATTCATATGATCTCCCGAGGGTTAGAGGAAATCCTTTGATGCCCACTTGGATGAAAACGTATAATGTCCGGTATTTCCAGTCGAAGGTGGTGCTATTAATTGAGTGCGCCGTGCAATAGCGCTGGCCGGGGCCGCCGTTAATTACAAGGAGAATCCTCTGATGGCTGTGAGCGCCGTATCGTAGCGCTGGCCGTAGCCGCCCTTAATTGCAAGGGTAATCCTCTGTTGGCTGAAGGCGCCATGCAGTGGCGCTGGCTGGAGCCGCCGTTTATTGCAGAGGTTCCAACGAGGGGGTAGAAGCCACTGGAGATGTAGGAAAAAGCGCTAAGCAGTAGTGTTAGCCGGAGCAGCCTCGTGTTTATCCTTTGATAAAGTCACGTGATTCGTGACAAAACGCGTTAGCCTCCTCCCCTATACTCTGATCACCGATCACCGAATCTAACCCATTGGCATCGCTCATCTATGGGGACGCTCCCCGCTATTCAATAGAAGATTCCCTCTACTAACACAAGGCTGCTCCGGCAGAGTATAGGGGAGGAGGCTCCAGCCAGCGCCACCGCACGGCGCCTTCAGCCAACAGAGGATTACCCTTGCAATTAAGGGCGGCTACGGCCAGCGCTACGATACGGCGCTCACAGCCATCAGAGGATTCTCCTTGTAATTAACGGCGGCCCCGGCCAGCGCTATTGCACGGCGCACTCAATTAATAGCACCACCTTCGACTGGAAATACCGGACATTATACGTTTTCATCCAAGTGGGCATCAAAGGATTTCCTCTAACCCTCGGGAGATCATATGAATATCCTGGTAACTATTATAAAGATGCCGGTAAATATACAGTAGCAGCCTCTGTTAGAGCAATTCAGCTCACTTCCTCTCCTTGTTCAATTAGTTAGTGGGCTACAGTGGACTCCACCGAGGACGCTCGGTGTTCATAGCCCCAGGAGAGGTAATTATATACTACTAATAACTGTCATTTCATTCATTGCTGGGACTTCTATGGTTTATTAGCTACAGTGTGCATGTTGCCTCTGCACATGTAGCAAGATTTGTTACTAAGATAAATTCCTTAAGCGATACAATTTTAATAAGCATGTAATAGTAATGATACATTTCTTAAACAGTGTTACAAATCTTTATCTGCACTGATTTAATACTCCATACATTGCTATAACCATCTCAATTTGTGGACACTGTTTATCAAATATATTTACGGTTTTTTCAGAGTATATACAAATTTTATAATTCTTCCATATATTGTGTACCAGTTTTTATTGGTGTGTTATTATTCTAATAAATATATTTTATATATTTCGGTTGTCAGCTCTCCACAATTATGGTATACTAACAACACTGTAAGCGCAGCCAATCTTTTTTCTTTTTCTCTTGCATAAATTACCAAAGGCACATACACAGTGCTTTTTTGGCAGCGCTTTATTGTTGTTTGAACCAGTTATCAATATCTTTAGGCGCTTGAAGCAGATCTGTCTTTGTTTTTATATTAGATAAGAGATAAGATTAACTGTAACTATTCTTTTAAACTATTATTAAGCCCTCAAATGAAGTTAATAACAGTTCCGAAGATGCAGGTCCGGTTCTTGGCCTTTTGGCGCCCCCGGGCGGGAAATAGGGGCATGGCTTCATACAGGGGGCGTGGTCAGTTACGCCCCCTGTGCAGTAAAGTAGCACCGCTGCAGACCTCCTCCGGCGCCGCTCCTGTCCTTGGATCTGGCATAGACAGACACTAGAGGTCAATTATGACCCTAGCATCTGTCATTCCCAGAATGCTGTGCGGTGCGCGATGACGTCATCGCGCACCGCACAGCAAAGGTCCTCTCCATGAAGGGAAACTAGACGCGTAGCGTCTAGTTCCCTTCACAGCGGGGATCCAGCGGGGACACAGCGGGCAGCGGGTGGCACAGCAGTAGCGGATCTTGCCATGGTGCGGCGCCCTCCGGATGGCACCGGCGCCCTCCAGAAGGCGGCGCCCCGGGCAAAAGTCCTGCTTGCCCGTGGCAAGATCCGCTACTGCGAAGATGTATCTCTAACCTATTAAATCTGAACGTATGATAGACTGTGGCAATGAATATGTATAGATATTGCGTATTGATTGCCTGCTTCCCCCCCCCCACACACACACTTCCCCTTTTCTTTTTTTTCTTTTCTATGGTATGTTTAATACTTTTTTCATATGCAAGAGAAAGTTAATAAAAAGGGGAAAGTAGTAAGAAACAAACAAAAGAAAAAAACAACAAAACACTGTTTCCAGAAAATTTAGATCTAAATCAATGAAACGTTGGAGTGTATACACAATGGGGGTAATTCCAAGTTGATCGCAGCAGGATTTTTGTTAGCAATTGGGCAAAACCATGTGCACTGCAGGGGGGGCAGATATAACATTTGCAGAGAGAGTTCGATTTGGGTGTGGTGAGTTAAATCTGCAATCTAAAATGCAGTGTAAAAGTAAAGCAGCCAGTATTTACCCTGCACAGAAACAAAATAACCCACCCAAATCTAACTCTCTCTGCACATGTTATATCTGCCTCCCCTGCAGTGCACATGGTTTTGCCCAACTGCTAAAAAATTTCCTGCTGCGACCACCTTGGAATTACCCCCAATTTTACAATGCTTTTTCTGTTATGAGGAAATTTCACCAGAGAGGCGGAGGGTACAGACGTAAAGATTTTTGCTTAATTTCTAAGCAATCTGACTAGATTGCTTAGAAATGAAGCACACATCGCTCCGTGTGTATGCCCTATAGCGATAGCGCCGGTTCTAGATTGGACTGCATGCAGACGCAATCTAGTCAAATCGCTCACTTAACCGCTGGGTGAAGTAAGCGCCCCCCCCTCGCTCATAACACCGCGCTGTGTGCTGAGTGGGGGGAGAGATGTGTGCTGAGCGTTCTGTGATATATCGCTCAGCACACATCTCCCCCGTGTGTAGTGTACCCCCCTTAATGTGCTCTATTTTATGCTATACTCATTTGAAATACAAATTTTCATACAACATGTTCTGTGAGACACTAATTTGTGTCTGGAAAAAGATACTTCTGTTTCCGTGAGGCATAAAGCATCAAAGTTTTAAGATTAATAAAATGAAGAGTTTATGCCATTAATACTAAGGGGGCAGGGCCGGCGCCACCATTAGGCAGCTTTAGGCAGCTGCCTATGGGCGGCGGCACTTGAAGGGCGGCGCTGAGTTCCGCAAAAAAAAAAAAGGAAGTGACTTCTCTGTGCTCGCCACCGCTCACCCGGTGTCAGATCTGGACTGGTGGATCAAAAAAACCACGTCTGACCTTCCCCTCTTGTGTCGCTCACTCACTCCTCAACCGCCCCCCCCCCTGACCTGATGATCGTGATGAACTGCTCCCTCCGCCGGCGCCGGGTCCGCAAACCAACAAAGCTGCCGTAGCCTGTGGAGGAGGCGGGTCACGTCACCTGATGCGAAGATGGCTTCTCCCCTCCACACCGCGCAACTCATCCTCATCCTGCCGAGAGGTGAGTAGCAGGGAAGGGACGTGCAGCAGGCGCCGCACATTGCTCCCTGGCAGCGGCGTCCGGCATCTGCTCTCCCTGGCCTGCACCTCTGAGCTCCGTGCATACGGGATTGAGCCACATCCTCCCACCATGACCACCTTGTGGGACGCTATCCTGACATTTTGCCCCTCCCACCGCTGCTGTGGATACGCATGGGGGCTATCCCAAATGCTGGGATCCCAAACTGACACGACCCTAGAGAAGTAAGCCACAGGGGATGGGGGGTGGGAGGGGAGAGGTTAGGTGTAGACTTGTGGGGGAGGGTTAGGGTTAAGCTGCGGGTAGGGGGAGGGACAGGGTTAGGCTGGGGGAGAAGTAGGGCTAGATTTAGGATGAAGGAAGGGGGTGGTTAGGGTTAGTTACCACCAGGGAGGGTTAGGATTAAGCTGGAGGGGGGGCAGTTAGGGTCAGGCTGCCGGAAAGGTGTGTCAGGGTTTGGGGGGGGGGGGGGGGTTATAGATCAGATGGATCAGGGTTAGCTTACTTACTTAGTAAGTGTCTGGAATTTAATCTCTTGGATGTCGCTGATGGTATTTTGGCATCCTAAGCGCCAAGATATCATATGTATTCCATATATATTTTATATACATATATAATTTTGGATGTTGATTGGCCCAGTGCCCCCAGTGTGGAGGATAGTATATAGAATTGATACTGTGGCACTCAGAGTTGTTTAAAAAGAGCAAAGTGTAGTCAAAAAAATGTACATCACATAGATCAATGTTTCGGGGTGCCTAACCCCTTTGTCAAGGTGTGACAATGGGGTTAGGCACCCTGAAATGTTGGACAATGTGATGTAAATTTTTTTGACTACACTTTGCTCTTTTTAAACGACTCTGAGTGCCGCAGTATTAAATAAATATATAGTGCCTGAAGTGGGCTTGTGTACAATGGTTTGGTATACCGGCACTTCGAGCACTGTCCCCCACCGGTCCGCCGCCACATCAAGCTGATCTCAGCGCTACTATTTCAAATCTGCTGCGGACCGGCAGCCAATCAGGAGCGGCTGCTCCTGATTGGCTGCCGATCCACAGCAGATTAGAAATAGTACAGTGCGGCTGCAAGGTTCGGCTCCTGCATGCGGCATGATTATGCCAAGGCTCCGGCTCCCGCCCTCCTGACAGCTCGGCTGCCCCATTCCGGCTTTCTCCTGATAACTCGGGTGGCCAGCTCCCACTCCACAGCATAAGCTGCCCAGCTCCTGCTCCCGTATGCTGATACCCCGGCTACCTGGCAAATGGTGAGCAGAGGGGAACTGATGGAGGAGAGTGTCAGGGTGGGGACACTGTGTGTGTGTAAATGTGGTTGTGTGTGTGTGTGTATATAAATATATATGTGGCTATGTGTGTGGCATAATGTGAATTTCGGCTCATTCCACGTGGCATAATGTGAATTTCGGCTCATGCCGTGTGCTATGATGTGAATTTCGGCTCATACCATGTGCTATAATGTGATTTTCTGCTCATACCGTGTGCTATAATGTGATTTTCTGCTCATACCGTGTGCTATAATGTGATTTTCAGCTCATACCGTGTGCTATAATGTGATTTTCGGCTCATACCATGTGCTATAATGTGATTTTCGGCTCATACCATGTGCTATAATGTGATTTTCAGCTCATACCGTGTGCTATAATGTGATTTTCAGCTCATACCGTGTGCTATAATGTGATTTTCAGCTCATACCATGTGCTATAATGTGATTTTCGGCTCATACCATGTGCTATAATATGATTTTCAGCTCATACCGTGTGCTATAATGTGATTTTCAGCTCATACCGTGTGCTATAATGTGATTTTCAGCTCATACCGTGTGCTATAATGTGATTTTCAGCTCATACCATGTGCTATAATGTGATTTTCGGCTCATACCATGTGCTATAATATGATTTTCAGCTCATACCGTGTGCTATAATGTGATTTTCAGCTCATACCGTGTGCTATAATGTGATTTTCAGCTCATACCGTGTGCTATAATGTGATTTTCAGCTCATACCGTGTGCTATAATGTGATTTTCAGCTCATACCATGTGCTATAATGTGATTTTCGGCTCATACCATGTGCTATAATATGATTTTCAGCTCATACCGTGTGCTATAATGTGATTTTCAGCTCATACCGTGTGCTATAATGTGATTTTCAGCTCATACCATGTGCTATAATGTGATTTTCGGCTCATACCATGTGCTATAATATGATTTTCAGCTCATACCGTGTGCTATAATGTGATTTTCGGCTCATACCATGTGCTATAATATGATTTTCAGCTCATACCGTGTGCTATAATGTGATTTTCAGCTCATACCGTGTGCTATAATGTGATTTTCAGCTCATACCGTGTGCTATAATGTGATTTTCGGCTCATACCATGTGCTATAATGTGATTTTCGGCTCATACCATGTGCTATAATATGATTTTCAGCTCATACCGTGTGCTATAATGTGATTTTCAGCTCATACCGTGTGCTATAATGTGATTTTCAGCTCATACCGTGTGCTATAATGTGATTTTCGGCTCATACCATGTGCTATAATGTGATTTTCAGCTCATACCGTGTGCTATAATGTGATTTTCTGCTCATACCGTGTGCTATAATGTGATTTTCAGCTCATACCGTGTGCTATAATGTGATTTTCAGCTCATACCGTGTGCTATAATGTGATTTTCAGCTCATACCGTGTGCTATAATGTGATTTTCAGCTCATACCGTGTGCTATAATGTGATTTTCAGCTCATACCGTGTGCTATAATGTGATTTTCAGCTCATACCGTGTGCTATAATGTGATTTTCAGCTCATACCGTGTGCTATAATGTGATTTTCGGCTCATACCATGTGCTATAATATGATTTTCAGCTCATACCGTGTGCTATAATGTGATTTTTGGCTCATACCGTGTGCTATAATGTGATTTTCGTCTCATACCGTGTGCTATAATGTGATTTTCTGCTCATACCGTGTGCTATAATGTGATTTTCTGCTCATACCGTGTGCTATAATGTGATTTTCTGCTCATACCGTGTGCTATAATGTGATTTTCAGCTCATACCGTGTGCTATAATGTGATTTTCAGCTCATACCATGTGCTATAATGTGATTTTCAGCTCATACCGTGTGCTATAATGTGATTTTCGGCTCATACCATGTGCTATAATGTGATTTTCAGCTCATACCATGTGCTATAATGTGATTTTCTGCTCATACTGTGTGCTATAATGTGATTTTCGGCTCATACCATGTGCTATAATGTGATTTTCAGCTCATACTGTGTGGTATAATGTGAAAGGGGCACAAGTACTAGAAAGTATAAGGGGTCCTAGTATTGTGGTGCAAAATGTGTATAAGGGGTGGTAAACTACACTGAAGGGCACGCCCCCTATTAAGTGGCCACGCACCCTTTTTAGAGCGGCACGCGCATAATTACAACCTTCACTTTTCCATACCCCTACTTCAAAAATTCCCACTTCGCCCACTGTGTGTGAAAAAAAAAAAAAAAATATATATATATATATATATATATACACACCACACCTCTCCCTAATAATAACCCCTAATCTGAACACCTTCACCCAAACTGCTAAAACAACACTGATATCTTATCCCTAAACTTTGCTTGAGGGCTCAGTATTTTGCCGGGGGGGGGGGGGGGGCTGACTATTTGCCTAGGGTGCTGAGAAACCTTGCACTGGTCCTGTAAGGGGGACATTTACTAAGCAGTGATAAGAGTGGAGAAGTGAGCCAGTGGAGAAGGTGCCCCATCAACCAATCAGCAGCTCTGTATAATGTTATATTATGCAAATTATAGATGTTACTTCAGTGCTGATTGGTTGCCATGGGCAACTTCTCCACTGGCTCACTTCTTCGCTCTTATCACTGCTTAGTAAATGTCCCCCTGTGACTCCTAGAAGTGGACTCTTACCATACAAATAGTTTAGGTTCTTACCTGGAGTTATTCAATAATATAGATTGTCCTCCTCTTTTGAAAATAGAAGTCTGTCAGTTAATGGAAAAGGTGTCTGGCCAGGCTCACCTTTTTCTGTGTGGGTGCAAGGGTGCTGCAATGACCAACCTGTCTGTAGGGGTAGTTTGTCCTGGTATTTCACTGGTCTCACAGGTGCCAGGTCCGGTTCCCAAATGGGTTTGTAATTATCGGATTTTTAAGCTGTAGGTATTAAGCAGCGTACTAGCGAGGAGCAGATATTTTTAACTTCTCCCCATCTTCTATGTAGCTTGCTCTAGCAGCAAGATAATCATGGTGACCTTTCTGAAAGTCAGGAGTGGCTGAGGTTTGTAGCCTGCTTACCGAGATAACAGTGCATGGCAGGAGTAGGTAGAGAGATGGACAAATTTCTAAGCAGGTGTCTTCTGGTGTATCCAAACTAGAACCACAAGCTCCACCCACAATCATGAAGCTTGTGTTCCTGTTTGGATACACCAGACACCTGCTTAGAAATTTGTCCACCTACCTACTGGTTCAGTGACGTAAAGAGACAGAACCACACACCCAAGCAAATTAATTATTGAGCACCTGGGAAATGATCGGACAAACCTTGACTTGCATATGGGAAATAAACTGAGCCAAATAATGCAGAGCATAAGTGTATTGACTCACCGGAAAGAGAAGACCGTGAAGCGGTTAGTGAGCTTTGACAAATTATTGCCATATTTTCATACCTCCCAACATGACCCACACCAAGAAGGACAAAATGCTCTGTTCCTGGGCTGCCCTCTTAATGTATGATTGCCATCACCTGGGTTGAAACACCTTTCTTATTCATTTACCTGTTCAAAACAGGTGATGGCAAGCATAAATGAAGAGGGTAGTCCAGGAGCAGAGCATTTTGTCCCTCCTGGAATGGGTCTTGTTGGGTGATATGTATTTTGTAAACTAACATACCTGATTCTAAACGAAACACGGTTTGGAGTTTACTTAGGGGAGCGTTGGCACTACTGCGCATGCGTATGTGGCGCAATGCGCACGCGCGTCGTACTAGTACAATGAACTATGTAGTTTCACACAAGGTCTAGCGAAGCTTTTCAGTCGCACTGGCTGCCGCAGAGTGATTGACAGGAAGAGCGCGTTTCTGGGTGTCAACTGACCGTTTTCAGGGAGTGTTTGAAAAAAATTCAGGCGTGCCAGGAAAATCGCAGACGTGGCTGGGAGAACGCAGGGCGTGTTGTGACGTCAAAACAGGAACTGAACAGCCTGAAGTCATCGCAAGCGCTGAGTAGGTCTGAAGCTACTCTGACACTGCACCAAATTTTTTTGTAGCCGCTCTGCGATCCTTTCGTTCGCACTTCTGCTAAGCTAACATACACTCCCAGTGGGCGGTGGCATAGCGTTTGCACGGCTGCTAAAAACTGCTAGCGAGCGAACAACTCGGAATGAGGGCCTATATCACATGCATATACACTGATTACCCATATCATTAATACCACTGACAGGTAAAGTGAATAAGGAAGGGCAGAGAACACATCTTGATTCCACTGTACCATTTTATCGGCTTGTTGCCTCTGTTCTGGTGACGGTCAGTCCTATTAACACCCTTGTCTGTCCAACTATGGCACTGAGTCCTCTGTCTCCTTCCAGCTCGTGCACTCTATCAGGAGGTTGACATGATACACTAGATCTGTTCCTCCTTCCTCCTACCGATCTGCATCACCCTGTAATTGTCTGGCCCCGCAACTTCAATTATTTCATACGGCCTTGCCAGTAACAGCCGAAGGATGATAAAGTACTGTACGCTATGGAGTGGTACATCAATGTTGTTAAAGAAGAATCACTTAGTATGTATTAAACTATAAATTAACACAGAAAAATAACGCCTTTAAATATACAAACTCACACACTTTTAATAATCTATATAAAAAGAGGGGTATTTGGTCAGAGTCAGAGTCCTCACCAGGGGCTGGAGAACACTCGCTCACAACTTCACCTGCCAAAGTTGGTTCATTCCCTGGAGGTGTTGACCCCGACACTTAGCAGTCCACAGTTACCGGGAAGACTTTGCTGTGGACCCATGGACAGCATTTATTAAAGGTGACTCTCAGTTTTATGTACATTTCCCCATGGCCCTGAAGCAGGTCTTTCAGATAAGACTTTTGGGGCTGTGGTTCAATTGCCCATCTGTTTGATGAGACATGTTCTTGGAGGACCTCTTTAAATAGTGAGAAATCTCTGCTAAGAATTAGATGTGGAAACTTAGGAACAATGGTACCAGTAATTGTTTGTCCCTTGGTGATGACTGGCAGGAGAGTTTTTTCATGTTCCCTGGTAGCTCCATGAATACAAAGAACCTTTACTTAGGTCAACCTAGTGGTTATAACTATGGACACAATTGAGCTCAAGACCAAGGACAGCTCACTTCTAATACTCATTATACAACAGCTTAGGAAGCTTGATCTCACCCTAGTTAGTCCATAGGCTTCCTCCTGCAGTGTAGGATACTGTGCTAGCAAATAGCCCTTGTTCCACTCTATTACTACCACTGGATACTGATTCAATTCATGCTTCTAAGTATAGTACTTTAGGGTGCTATTAGCAGTGTCTGACTGGGGCATGAAGATCCCACCAGGGGGATGTAGTAGAGGGGGCCCATGTTTAAGGGGTAGGGTCAGCCAAAAGATGAGGTGTGGTCAGCCACCACACACACTTGGCTAACCACCAGGTTAATTATGGGTGTACTTTCTAAGTAAGTGAACCAAGCACCCTTGCTTAACAGTGGTCTTGCTCCACCAGGTAACTGACTATTTAATAAAATAGCCATGTATAATTTGAGTTCACAGTCTGAAACCTAACCTAGAAGAGAGGGCGGGCTCTTAGGCAGTGTGGGTGACCAGTAATTTCCCGTGTGCCCATGTGGGCCATTTTGACCCTGGCTACTAGCGCCAACATAAACAGTTGTTGGTTAATACTAGAGATGAGTGGTTAGTATTTGCTGAAAACCAAACACACCTGAACTTGAGGTTTCCGAGGAGAACCAAGTCCCAGCTCGGGTCTTGCTGCAAAGTTTGGATCTCAAAAAAAGGCTAAATTTAGATTTCTCCAAAAATAAATAAAAATAACAGATCTTCAGTGTTTTGGATTGCAGACAAGTCCCTCACTCGTGATCAGGTGCAATTTCACAGAGGAGAATGTATGGAATAGGTGTGGAATGTAAATTTTCTTGAATAGATACCATTAGAGAGGGTTTTCTGTAAGTGAAATGGGTGGGAAGGGTGACTGCAGACATCTTTGTCATTGAGTAATGTGTTTTTCCGACATGCTAGCAGCAACTGCAAGTTATTGCAGACCAGAGATGAACTGTTCAGCTATAAAGAAAATCTGAATGCACCCAAACTTCCGAGATCTGAGTAAATCTGAGCACTGGCTCAGGTGTTTCTGCCAAGTTCAGATTCCAAATTTGGGCAAAACATCAACCTACCATCATCAGCATCACCCTGGCATTGGATTATCATGGGCTTTAATCTATATAAGGACCTGGCGGCTGTGAATCAGCACCATTTCACTTCAGTCATGCTGCTGTGTGCTGTACTCTGCTCTGCTGTGTCCATCCATCTAAGGGCTGTGCGGTGTCCATCTAGTACAAGTGGCTGTGCAGTGTCCATCCACAAGCTGTGTCCAGTCCCCTTAGTCTAATCCCATCACACAGTGGTGCTGCGCTGACTCCACAAGCCCCACCCACTGCATTTACATAAGCAGTGTGACTCTGTATTGTCAGTTGCAAAAAAAAAATGTGTGAGCAGAGCTGCCAGTTAAAAAGTGGATAACAATCAGTTTAGAGAAGAGCAGGAGCAGCAATCAGATACTATTACTGCAGATGATGCAACCAGTCATGATGACGATACTAGTCCTTCATCATCATCTATAGCTGCTGCTCAAGGGCAAAGAGGGTTTTAGCCAGGGGATCTGAAATAAAAAAAAAACAATATACAGTGGTAAAGAAAAAAAAAACACTTCTAAAATAAAGTGCAGAAAATCATAAAATTGCCAACATGCCATTCACCACACACAGTTGGAAGGAAAGACTCAGGCCTTCACCCTTATTTCTGAGTGGTGGTTCGGCTACTGTCAGTATAGCATTTTCTTCTGCCTCTCATGATGATTCAAGACCTTTTCAAGCCTAGTCTAGAAGAGGTATAACAAGAAACTGAAAACCACTAAGGCAGTAAAACAAACTGTGCATTCAGAGACAGCAATGCCACAAATCCCTGAGGAGAGTCAGAGACAGAAATGTCACAAATCCCTGAGGAGAGTCTAAGGGGGACATTTACTAAGCAGTGATAAGAGCTGAGAAGTGGCCCCATCAACCATTCAGCAGTTCTGTATCATTTTATAGTATGCAAATTATAGATGTTACTTCAGTGTTGATTGGTTGCCATGGGCAACTTTTCCACTGGTTCACTTCTCTGCTCTAATCACTGCTTAGTAAATGTCCCACTAAGTGTGTCTTCGAGTGCTATGTATGAGCCTGACCTTTCTTATATTGTACTCGTAGACAAGCCACCTTCCACCATTTTTGCTCCCTCTGTAAATGTGGGGATGAGCAGCAGAAGTACAGCTGATGACATAGAAATTGAGGATGCCACTTAAGAAGTGCTAGAGAATGTGAGGATATTTGTGTAGCTGACACCTGCGCTAATGAGGATGTTGAGGATGAGTTTATTTATCCAATAAATACTGTACTGTGTCTGAGTGAGCTGCACCCGTTTTAAAAAAAGTGAAAATTCTCCAGTCTTTTCAAATTCAGTTAAATAGTAATTTTCAAGAAGTTTGTGTCTTTGAGAGGCAGCATATATTACTATAATTACCAAGCATGGGGGTGTACCAGTCAGCTGCGCTGCAAAATAATAATTGCAAAAACATTGGTGTTTAACTGAAATCATATTTCAAAAATGTGTGTTTTTTAGAGGCAACTTACAATGTACATTATCAGGCATGGTGTGTCCCCAACAGCTGCAGCCCAAAATAGTAATTGCTCTTTTTTTTTGCAGGTGTCTAAAAAAACTCCAGTCTTTTCTAATTAAATTTTAATCGTTTATTTCAAGAAGAGTGTATTTATTTATATGAGAAGCAGTCTATATTACTGTACCTAGCTGGCAGCGGCACACCAAAAATAATAACCGCAAAAAAATAATTGTTTGTTGGTGTCTAAAACAATCTGTATTCTTTTAATAGAACTGCATTGTAAATATAATCGCTACTTCCGGCGGGCGCCGTTTACTATAGTGCCCGGAGGAAGCTCATTTGGAGTGAAATGGTTAGGTTTAAGCAATGTGTGATTCAGTGATAATAGATAAGTTAACGATATGTGACATGCATTCGAGAACAGTGATATACTAATAGGAGCGTTACAATAATAGTGTCATAGAGATAACTATTGTACGTACAGATGGGTCCACGTTTATCTTGACCTTTAATAGGATTAACTGAGATTGAGCAGTCGGACTTAATCCCCAGCTGTAATGACTTAATCCCCTGCTGTATTGTTTTCTGTATTGTATTGCAGCTGAGAACAATAGATGAATGGTTTATGTTAAGAAACCATGTTGTGCCTAGGCACAGCAAACTAGCCAAGATAACCGTGGACCCATCTGTATGTCCTCATAATTATCAGCACTTCATGTACGTGCTGCGGGCCACGAATCTAGTGCTATATGACACAAGAGACGGCTGAGTACTTTGATATGAAGTTAAAGGGAATCAAGTTTATCTTGTTCCTGATATATGTCCTGTATGTTATGCTGTCCCTATGATTAGTGGACACTTAACATAGCTGTTGCGTAATTCACAGCAGCACATTGGAAATATAAAGTGTCATACACAAACAAATTTTTTGGTGAATATACGGACAGGGGCAAGGTCTCCTGATACCTACATAAATTATAATACACCTATGTATAATTATATTAAAATACACTTTAGCTGGTGATATTCGGAGCTGCTTACATTTCCAGTATGGACACAATTTAATAGCGTGCAGCATGAGAGTCAAGGGCTGCCCATGTGCATCGTTCATAAGACACCAATACATATATATATATATATATATATATATATATATATATATCTTAGTATCAAGAGGCACATATTTCTTCTGTATACCACAGTGTGGCAAGACAGTCAGTTATTAGGTATTTGCGGTATACAGTACAGCTAGATAGTCAGCCATTTGGGATCTGTAGGAATGTGAGACACTTACGTACCCTCTCCATACATTTATTAACACCTCCCCGCAATATATCACACACACGGCTAGCAGACCTTGGGGCAGATGTATTAACCTGTAGAAGGCATAAGGAAGTGATAAACCAGTGATATGTGCAAGGTGATAAAGGCACCAGCCAATCAGCTCCAATATGTAAATTAACACTTAGGATCTGATTGGCTGCTGCCTTTATCACCTTACACATATCACTGGTTTATCACTTCCTTATGCCTTCTCCAGGTTAATACTGTACATCTGCCCCTTTAAGTGCTGCCGTGGCTTGCGGAATGGACACAGTTCAGCATAGTGCTGTGACATACTGAATAGAGATCAATTGATACAGTGTGGTCACACTGTTAGATATTGGGGATCGGTTTCATATTGTGTAGCAAGATAATCAGCTATTGGGGACTTGTATCACATGTTAGATATTGACTTACCTTTTTAGCATATCCACTAATATTTCTATGTAATATACCACACTCACGGCTAGTGAATATTAAGCGTCACCATAACATACTGAGCGGATACAGCTCAGTATAATGTAAAAAGACAGTCAACCAGCATGGATCTATATTTCATATTAGATACCAACTGATAAATTCATATATTATTTCAAGAGTGCTGTCATTCTAAGATACTTCAGGGGATAAAAAGTTGTGGATTTACTGAACTATTTATGATACCCCTATTAGTTCTCCTTGTGTTAAAGTGATATATGTACGATTATAAACTCAGTTTCATTGTGCGGTGTCTCACGATTTGATACTGTTAGCACATATCCAGCAACTTTGTTTCAATCATATATTGACATTACAATACTAAGACATTAATAGCCTGTGACAGGACGGTCCCGTACGAAAGCACTCGCCGCTTTCGCGTCCCGTTGGCTGCGCACGGAATGGAAGGTCAAGTCACACGAGGCCTGACCACATAGGGGATTCCCGCTTACCGTCAGTAACCGCCTGTTACTGACTCCACCCACTGCGTTGTGGGCGGATTTATGCTGCCACCACCAAACTCCTAACCTGCCGTGGCGTTTGGAACCACGGTTCTGCTCTGTATGTGCCGACGCACTGCCTTACCACACCAGTGTGGTGCTGACGAATCCCCACTAGCCACTTGCTAGGCCTCTACCGGTAGCTGGTGGAAGGTGGAACTTGGAGACGTTAGGTGCTTCCCTGGACAGCCGGAGGACGGGGCTATGGTTGGCATAACCCTGTAGGTCACAAGATGAAGCAGTCTTCTTGAGGCAATGATGTTTATTTGCTCAATGATAACCTTTAAAAAGGCTCCTCCCTATTGCTAGGGGCAACAGCATACAATCAGATGTTTCAGCAGAATAAAGATGGTACAATACAATCTCTATGGGCCAACTGCCCTCCTTTTATCCCACTCCAATACACATTACCACAGGGGGTAAGCCCGCCCTGTGGTGTACAACCAATCAATGTTTACCCATGAGCTGTGCATGCCTTGGTCACATGCACAGCTAACATTGTTCTCTATGGACAGTAGGGAGTGGTCACTCTCCTATGACTGTCCCATCCTGGAGGATCAGGATACGCCCTGGTGCCGTTCAGTCTAGGCTGGGGGAAGTTTTCCCTCCTAAACTGACTTCCAGAAACCTGCCCGGGACCCAGCCCACTGCCTGCAGCCAGGATTTGGGCTCCAGAGCTGGGCAGCCTAGCTCCCCGGTCCAGGTTTCCAGGCCACTACGGGTGATCTCCATGGAGCTCCAGAAAACCACTCAGCTTGTTTCAAAGCTGAGCTTCTTCTCTTTCTCCCAATTCCCCTTTAAAGTATGAGGCTGGATGGGAAAGTATTCTGTTTTTGGGGAAAAGGTCTGGGAGAATCCATCAGCCTGCACAGCCATGGATTCCCCCCTCCTGGGACACACAACCAAGTAAGTGCATTTTACCTTTAAATACATCACATTTAAAACACACTGTACATTCCCCTTTAAGTACTGTGCCCAGCGCTGGGCTCCCCTAGCCCTGCAGCCTGGCTGCTAGGGCTCTCCCTCTCTGCGCTGGAGGTATGGGGCTGGCTTCCCCCATCCTCCAGCCTGCCTGCCTGCCTCTGGGGTCCAGTTAGCTGGCGCTCCCTGTCCCCCCAGTGGGGCACTCACTTTGAGGCCTCGCCGCACGTAGCGGCGCACCCCCCTGATCCGAAGCCCTTGTCCCAGCCGCCGTGGCTCTGGGTCCTTTGCAGCGCTGAGGTGCCGGGAGCGTAGCTCCCGGACCCCAGCACTCACCAACCTACTCATCCCCCCGCCGCCAGGGAGCCGGCTAGCCCGGTCCCCTGTATGCGGCGCTGGATCTGTGGCCTCGCTGCAGCGTCCGGTGTGGAGCCGGGCTGCGGCGCACCCCCCTTGCCGCCCAGCAGCCCGGGACGTTCGTCCCGGCTGCCGCTGCTGGCCGCCTCCAGTGTGCTGAGGCGCCGGTAGCAGAGCTCCCGTCCCCCAGCACAGGCAAGCCCAGAGCGCGCTGCAGCAGGAGCTGAGCTCCCAGCCGCAGCGGCTCACCCTTCTCCCCCCGGCGCACACACAGCTCAGTGCGCCGGGGGGCTGTGCTCACCGCTGCCGTTGCCGGGAGCAGAGCTCCCGGACCCTGGCGGTCAGTGGCGCACTCCGATCGCTGCAGCGGGAGCTGATCTCCTGGCTGCAGCGGTTCACCTCTCCCCCGGCGCGCACACACTGTTCAGCGCGCCGGGGGCTGCCCTCACTGCCGCGGTCTCCGGAGGGGTCCGGGACTGCGGCACACATTTAAAATACATATTTTAAACATTTATAAAACACGGCGCCTAGCGCCCACAGTAGTTTAAACCTGGCGCCAAGCGCCCATTGTCTGTAAAATGGCGCCGGGCACTAGGGGTTAACCCCTTCAGTGCCGCGGCGGCCATTTTCCACGTGGGCTGGAGCCCCTCCGGCCACATAGCCTTTCACACCGCAGCTTAAACCCGGTAAATTGCCGATTTTTAAGCCTTCTAAAACGGTTCTAGCTGCGGTGTGAAAGGGCCACCTTGAATTTACCATTTTCAAAATACTGGTATTTTGAAACGGTTAAAAAGCAGGGTCCTATACGGTTCAGACCCCTTTCATTGTGCAGTGTGAAAGGCTCAGAAACTGTATTTCCAAGCCACAGAAGGTGATAGGCTGTCTCCATGTGTGATGTCACTAGACAGAAGCAGGAAATAAACTGGAGGAAACACATGAGAGTGAAGGGAGCGTTTTATTATACAGAATACAGTTTAAAATGGCAAATTGGAGTGATGAGGAGGTTAGGGAGCTGCTTAGGATCAGAGGGGATGAAGAAATATGTAGACAAATCACTGGGACAGTGAAGGATGCAGTAATCTACAAAAACATGGTAAAGATGCTTGAAGCTGCTGGGTTCCATCGTACGACTAGCCAAATAATTAATAATTAATAAATATTAATAATGTGTGGGCCAGAAAAGTAGTGATGAGCGGGTTCGGTTCCTCGGAATCCGAACCCCCCCGAACTTCAGCCTTTTTACACGGATCCGAGGCAGACTCGGATCTTCCCGCCTTGCTCGGCAAACCCGAGCGCGCCCGAACGTCATCATCCCGCTGTCGGATTCTCGCGAGGCTCGGATTCTATCGCGGGACTCGGATTCTATATAAGGAGCCGCGCGTCGCCGCCATTTTCACACGTGCATTGAGATTCATAGGGAGAGGACGTGGCTGGCGTCCTCTCCATTTAGATTAGAAGAGAGAGAGTGAGAGTGAGACACTTGATTTACTGGAGCTTAGGAGTACTCAGAGAGTGCAGAGTTTACTAGTGACTGACCAGTGACCACCAGTGCAGTTTTATTATATTATTATTTAATATAATCCGTTCTCTGCCTGAAAAAAACCGATACACAGTGACACAGTAACAGTATACCATATCTGTGCTCAGCCTCAGTGTGCTGCATCATCTATGGATATCTGACTGTGCTGAGTGCTCAGTGCTCACACAGCTTAATTGTGGGGGAGACTGGGGAGCAGTAGCAGGAGTACATATTATTTAACAGTGCACACTTTTGCTGCCAGAGTGCCACTGCCAGTGTGACTGACCAGTGACCACTGTCTGACCACCAGTATATTGTGATTGTCTGCCTGAAAAAGTTAAACACTCGTCGTGTGGTGTTTTTATTCTATAAACGCATTCTGCTGACAGTGTCCAGCAGGTCCGTCATTAATTATATAATATATACCTGTCCGGCTGCAGTAGTGATATATATATATTTTTTTATATCATTATCATCCAGTCTATATTAGCAGCAGACGCAGTACGGTAGTCCACGGCTGTAGCTACCTCTGTGTCGGCAGTCGCTCGTCCATCCATAATTGTATACCACCTACCTGTGGTGTTTTTTTTTTTCTATCTTCTTGATACTAGTAGCTTACTTTAGGAGTCTGCAGTGCTGACAGTGTCCAGCAGGTCCGTCATTATAATATATACCTGTCCGGCTGCAGTAGTGATATATATATATTTTTTATATCATTATCATCCAGTCTATATTAGCAGCAGACGCAGTACGGTAGTCCACGGCTGTAGCTACCTCTGTGTCGGCAGTCGCTCGTCCATCCATAATTGTATACCACCTACCTGTGGTGTTTTTTTTTTTTTCTATCTTCTTGATACTACTAGTAGCTTTCTTTAGGAGTCTGCAGTGCTGACAGTGTCCAGCAGGTCCGTCATTATATAATATATACCTGTCCGGCTGCAGTAGTGATATATATATATTTTTTATATCATTATCATCCAGTCTATATTAGCAGCAGACGCAGTACGGTAGTCCACGGCTGTAGCTACCTCTGTGTCGGCAGTCGCTCGTCCATCCATAATTGTATACCACCTACCTGTGGTGTTTTTTTTTCTTTCTATCTTCTTGATACTAGTAGCTTACTTTAGGAGTCTGCAGTGCTGACAGTGTCCAGCAGGTCCGTCATTATATAATATATACCTGTCCGGCTGCAGTAGTGATATATATATATTTTTTATATCATTATCATCCAGTCTATATTAGCAGCAGACGCAGTACGGTAGTCCACGGCTGTAGCTACCTCTGTGTCGGCAGTCGCTCGTCCATCCATAATTGTATACCACCTACCTGTGGTGTTTTTTTTTTTTTCTATCTTCTTGATACTAGTAGCTTACTTTAGGAGTCTGCAGTGCTGACAGTGTCCAGCAGGTCCGTCATTATATAATATATTCCTGTCCGGCTGCAGTAGTGATATATATATATTTTTTATATCATTATCATCCAGTCTATATTAGCAGCAGACGCAGTACGGTAGTCCACGGCTGTAGCTACCTCTGTGTCGGCAGTCGCTCGTCCATCCATAATTGTATACCACCTACCTGTGGTGTTTTTTTTTTTTTCTATCTTCTTGATACTAGTAGCTTACTTTAGGAGTCTGCAGTGCTGACAGTGTCCAGCAGGTCCGTCATTATATAATATATACCTGTCCGGCTGCAGTAGTGATATATATATATTTTTAATATCATTATCATCCAGTCTATATTAGCAGCAGACGCAGTACGGTAGTCCACGGCTGTAGCTACCTCTGTGTCGGCAGTCGCTCGTCCATCCATAATTGTATACCACCTACCTGTGGTGTGTTTTTTTTTCTATCTTCTTGATACTAGTAGCTTACTTTAGGAGTCTGCAGTGCTGACAGTGTCCAGCAGGTCCGTCATTATATAATATATACCTGTCCGGCTGCAGTAGTGATATATATATATTTTTTATATCATTATCATCCAGTCTATATTAGCAGCAGACACAGTACGGTAGTCCATGGCTGTAGCTACCTCTGTGTCGGCAGTCGCTCATCCATCCATAATTGTATACCACCTACCTGTGGTGTTTTTTTTTTTTTTCTATCTTCTTGATACTAGTAGCTTACTTTAGGAGTCTGCAGTGCTGACAGTGTCCAGCAGGTCCGTCATTATATAATATATACCTGTCCGGCTGCAGTAGTGATATATATATATTTTTTATATCATTATCATCCAGTCTATATTAGCAGCAGACGCAGTACGGTAGTCCACGGCTGTAGCTACCTCTGTGTCGGCAGTCGCTCGTCCATCCATAAGTATACTAGTATCCATCCATCTCCATTGTTTACCTGAGGTGCCTTTTAGTTGTGCCTATTAAAATATGGAGAACAAAAATGTTGAGGTTCCAAAAATAGGGAAAGATCAAGATCCACTTCCACCTCGTGCTGAAGCTGCTGCCACTAGTCATGGCCGAGACGATGAAATGCCAGCAACGTCGTCTGCCAAGGCCGATGCCCAATGTCATAGTACAGAGCATGTAAAATCCAAAACACCAAATATCAGTAAAAAAAGGACTCAAAAATCTAAAATAAAATTGTCGGAGGAGAAGCGTAAACTTGCCAATATGCCATTTACCACACGGAGTGGCAAGGAACGGCTGAGGCCCTGGCCTATGTTCATGGCTAGCGGTTCAGCTTCACATGAGGATGGAAGCACTCAGCCTCTCGCTAGAAAAATGAAAAGACTCAAGCTGGCAAAAGCACAGCAAAGAACTGTGCGTTCTTCGAAATCACAAATCCACAAGTAGAGTCCAATTGTGTTGTTTGCGATGCCTGACCTTCCCAACACTGGACGTGAAGAGCATGCGCCTTCCACCATTTGCACGCCCCCTGCAAGTGCTGGAAGGAGCACCCGCAGTCCAGTTCCTGATAGTCAGATTGAAGATGTCAGTGTTGAAGTACACCAGGATGAGGAGGATATGGGTGCTGCTGGCGCTGGGGAGGAAATTGACAAGGAGGATTCTGATGGTGAGGTGGTTTGTTTAAGTCAGGCACCCGGGGAGACACCTGTTGTCCGTGGGAGGAATAGGGCCATTGACATGCCTGGTGAAAATACCAAAAAAATCAGCTCTTCGGTGTGGAAGTATTTCAACAGAAATGCGGACAACATTTGTCAAGCCGTGTGTTGCCTTTGTCAAGCTGTAATAAGTAGGGGTAAGGACGTTAACCACCTCGGAACATCCTTCCTTATACGTCACCTGCAGCGCATTCATCATAAGTCAGTGACAAGTTCAAAAACTTTGGGCGACAGCGGAAGCAGTCCACTGACCAGTAAATCCCTTCCTCTTGTAACCAAGCTCACGCAAACCACCCCACCAACTCCCTCAGTGTCAATTTCCTCCTTCCCCAGGAATGCCAATAGTCCTGCAGGCCATGTCACTGGCAATTCTGACGAGTCCTCTCCTGCCTGGGATTCCTCCGATGCATCCTTGCGTGTAACGCCTACTGCTGCTGGCGCTGCTGTTGTTGCTGCTGGGAGTCGATGGTCATCCCAGAGGGGAAGTCGTACTCGTAAGACCACTTTTACTACTTCCACCAAGCAATTGACTGTCCAAAAGTCCTTTGCGAGGAAGATGAAATATCACAGCAGTCATCCTGCTGCAAAGCGGATAACTGAGGCCTTGGCATCCTGGGCGGTGAGAAACGTGGTTCCGGTATCCATCATTACTGCAGAGCCAACTAGAGACTTGTTGGAGGTACTGTGTCCCCGGTACCAAATACTATCTAGGTTCCATTTCTCTAGGCAGGCGATACCGAAAATGTACACAGACCTCAGAAAAAGACTCACCAGTGTCCTAAAAAATGCAGTTGTACCCAATGTCCACTTAACCACGGACATGTGGACAAGTGGAGCAGGGCAGGCTCAGGACTATATGACTGTGACAGCCCACTGGGTAGATGTATGGACTCCCGCCACAAGAACAGCAGCGGCGGCACCAGTAGCAGCATCTCGCAAACGCCAACTCTTTCCTAGGCAGGCTACGCTTTGTATCACCGCTTTCCAGAATACGCACACAGCTAAAAACCTCTTACGGCAACTGAGGAAGATCATCGCAGAATGGCTTACCCCAATTGGACTCTCCTGTGGATTGTGGCATCGGACATCGCCAGCAATATTGTGTGTGCATTAAATCTGGGCAAATTCCAGCACGTCCCATGTTTTGCACAAACCTTGAATTTGGGGGTGCAGAATTATTTAAAAAACGAGAGGGGCGTGCAAGAGATGCTGTCGGTGGCCAGAAGAATTGCGGGACACTTTCGGCGTACAGGCACCACGTACAGAAGACTGGAGCACCACCAAAAACGCCTGAACCTGCCCTGCCATCATCTGAAGCAAGAAGTGGTAACGAGGTGGAATTCAACCCTCTATATGCTTCAGAGGTTGGAGGAGCAGCAAAAGGCCATTCAAGCCTATACAACTGAGCACGATATAGGAGGTGGAATGCACCTGTCTCAAGCGCAGTGGAGAATGATTTCAACGTTGTGCAAGGTTCTGCAACCTTTTGAACTTGCCACACGTGAAGTCAGTTCAGACACTGCCAGCCTGAGTCAGGTCATTCCCCTCATCAGGCTTTTGCAGAAGAAGCTGGAGACATTGAAGGAGGAGCTAACACAGAGCGATTCCGCTAGGCATGTGGGACTTGTGGATGGAGCCCTTAATTCGCTTAACAAGGATTCACGGGTGGTCAATCTGTTGAAATCAGAGCACTACATTTTGGCCACCGTGCTCGATCCTAGATTTAAAACCTACCTTGGATCTCTCTTTCCGGCAGACACAAGTCTGCTGGGGTTCAAAGAACTGCTGGTGACAAAATTGTCAAGTCAAGCGGAACGCGACCTGTCAACATCTCCTCCTTCACATTCTCCCGCAACTGGGGGTGCGAGGAAAAGGCTCAGAATTCCGAGCCCACCCGCTGGCGGTGATGCAGGGCAGTCTGGAGCGACTGCTGATGCTGACATCTGGTCCGGACTGAAGGACCTGACAACGATTACGGACATGTCGTCTACTGTCACTGCATATGATTCTCTCCCCATTGAAAGAATGGTGGAGGATTATATGAGTGACCGCATCCAAGTAGGCACGTCAGACAGTCCGTACTTATACTGGCAGGAAAAAGAGGCAATTTGGAGGCCCTTGCACAAACTGGCTTTATTCTACCTAAGTTGCCCTCCCACAAGTGTGTACTCCGAAAGAGTGTTTAGTGCCGCCGCTCACCTTGTCAGCAATCGGCGTACGAGGTTACATCCAGAAAATGTGGAGAAGATGATGTTCATTAAAATGAATTATAATCAATTCCTCCGTGGAGACATTCACCAGCAGCAATTGCCTCCACAAAGTACACAGGGAGCTGAGATGGTGGATTCCAGTGGGGACGAATTGATAATCTGTGAGGAGGGGGATGTACACGGTGATATATCGTAGGATGATGATGAGGTGGACATCTTGCCTCTGTAGAGCCAGTTTGTGCAAGGAGAGATTAATTGCTTCTTTTTTGGTGGGGGTCCAAACCAACCCGTAATTTCAGTCACAGTCGTGTGGCAGACCCTGTCACTGAAATGATGGGTTGGTTAAAGTGTGCATGTCCTGTTTATACAACATAAGGGTGGGTGGGAGGGCCCAAGGACAATTCCATCTTGCACCTCTTTTTTCTTTCATTTTTCTTTGCGTCATGTGCTGTTTGGGGAGTGTTTTTTGGAAGGGCCATCCTGCGTGACACTGCAGTGCCACTCCTAGATGGGCCAGGTGTTTGTGTCGGCCACTTGGGTCGCTTATCTTACTCACACAGCTACCTCATTGCGCCTCTTTTTTTTCTTCTTTCCGTCATGTGCTGTTTGGGGAGTGTTTTTTGGAAGGGCCATCCTGCGTGACACTGCAGTGCCACTCCTAGATGGGCCAGGTGTTTGTGTCGGCCACTTGGGTCGCTTATCTTACTCACACAGCTACCTAATTGCGCCTCTTTTTTTCTTTGCGTCATGTGCTGTTTGGGGAGTGTTTTTTGGAAGGGCCATCCTGCGTGACACTGCAGTGCCACTCCTAGATGGGCCAGGTGTTTGTGTCGGCCACTTGGGTCGCTTATCTTACTCACACAGCTACCTAATTGCGCCTCTTTTTTTCTTTGCGTCATGTGCTGTTTGGGGAGTGTTTTTTGGAAGGGCCATCCTGCGTGACACTGCAGTGCCACTCCTAGATGGGCCAGGTGTTTGTGTCGGCCACTTGGGTCGCTGAGCTTAGTCATCCAGCGACCTCGGTGCAAATTTTAGGACTAAAAATAATATTGTGAGGTGTGAGGTGTTCAGAATAGACTGAAAATTAGTGGAAATAATGGTTATTGAGGTTAATAATACTTTGGGATCAAAATGACCCCCAAATTCTATGATTTAAGCTGTTTTTTAGGGATTTTTGAAAAAAAAAAAACGAATCCAAAACACACCCGAATCTGACAAAAAAAATTCGGTGAGGTTTTGCCAAAACGCGTTCGAACCCAAAACACGGCCGCGGAACCGAACCCAAAACCAAAACACAAAACCCGAAAATTTCCGGTGCTCATCACTACAGAAAAGTCCATTTACAATGACAACCACTGTTTTCTATGGGTGCAACGGGTTCAGTGTGAAAGGTACCAAAACGGTAATGAAATTGTAATTTACCAGTTACAACATGCGATGTGAAGGGGGTTTAACTGCTCAGACCCGTTTTAAGAAACGTTTTAAAAGCAGGGTGTGCGATGTGAAAGCAGCATCAGTGGCAGGTGTTTTGAGTCACAGTTGCAACATTAAAATATCACGGTTATAACTTGTTGCAACTTCTTATGACTCAAAGAACATGTTAACATAATTCTTCTATGACATATAGTAATAGCTCCAATTAATATCAGAAATAATATAGATCTCGTCAGAACTTAGCACTGGCACAATGAAGCATACTTATACATGTATGCATGTCATGTACATCTGAAATAAATAATTAGTGACATATACAGGGAACGACACATTTGCTTTGTTTTGTTTTTTTAAATCTTTATTCACATTAAGTTTATTCTTTATCACATTTAATTTTTCTTTATTTTTTGGATTTTAATATTTCGCTCTATTGTTAATAAAGGACATATTTTAGTCCCACAATAAAAATAAAAATCTTTTTAACAGTAATCAAGATTATGGGCATTTAAGCCTTTATTGAATATCAATACTGTGGATATATATCTTGATTATAACTAATTATAATAACACATGTCAGTTGGGTTGAGTGCACCACAATTGTACCTGGTTTCTCTCTCCTTTCCCCTCTCTATGTGGTTTTGATTCTATATCCTTACCCAAACCAGTTGGTAGCACCTTTCGAGCCTTCACACATATATATGGGTATTCCCAAAATAAGGGTTTGATTAGACGGAAGGCACCCCAACTTTGGAATATATATATGATTTACCCATATCGGTGCGGGTTACTCTCCAGACCTGGTGGGAGCCTTGTGCTTTACCAGTTGGAATCCCTAGCTGCATTGTAACAGTAACCCCCTCATTTCCCTATCTCATAATATGTTCTCTAAGGGGGTGATTCAGACCTGATCTCTGACATGCGGGGGACACCCAGCACAGGGCTAGTCCGCCCCGCATGTCAGGACCTCCCCCCCCCCCCCCCCCGCACGGTTGCAAAAGCATCGTACGGTGGCAATGCTTTTGCTCCTGCCAAGTAGCTCCCTGCCTGTGAAGCCTAGCTGTGCTGGCAGGCGGCTACCTGCCATGTTCTGGGTCGCAGCGGCTGCGTGTGATGTCACACAGCCGCCACGGCCCGCCCTAGCAACGGTCCGGACACGTCTGTGTTGTCCAGACCGCGCCCCCACAATGGCGTACTAACGCCGTTGGCACGCCCCCTCCCGCCCCATGACCGCATCTCACTTGGTGCGCACGCACAGTGCGGCCGCTGCACGTGCGCACTAGACATAGGGCATTAGGCTACGCAGCGATCGGGTCTGAATTAGGCCCTTAGTGTGGTGGCAGCTAAGTTCAACTACAGTAGCTTTACTCATGTCCAGAGGTGGATCTACCGGCAGGGCAAGCAGTGCATTGCACTGGGGCCCGCCTCTGTCCAGGGGCCCAAGCATGTAATGAGTCAAACTGACTCATTACATGCCGCTGTGCGCTGCGGGCAACCGCTGCCCGCAGTGCACAGCCGCCCACAGAGGAGAAGAGCAGCGGCACGGACGGGGGAAGAAGGAGGACGGAGGTGAAGGAGGGAGCCGCAGCAGCGCTTTGTTACTGGTGGAGGCGCTGCTGCCGCTGCCCCTCTGCTTCACTATAGGCTGTCTTCCGAGAACAGCCTATAGTGAAGCAGGGGGGCAGCAGCAGCAGCAGCGCCTCCACCAATAACACAGCGCTGCTGCGGCTCCCTCCTTCACCTCGTCTACTGCCCGGGAATCGTCAAGCTGCACGAGGAGCCTGAGCCAGCGGAGAGGGTAAGTATGATTCTACTTTCTTTCTTTCTTTCTTTCTTTCTTTCTTTCTTTCTTTCTTTCTTTCTTTCTTTCTTTCTTTCTTTCTTTCTTTCTTTCTTTCCTTCTTTCTTTCTTTCTCTTTTTGTTGGGACTGCCTGCCGCTATGTGTAAAAGTGGGGGACTGCCTACCGCAATGTGTAAAAAGGGTGGACTGCCTGCCGCTATGTGTAAAAATGGGGGACTGCCTGCCGCAATGTGTAAAAAGGGGGGACTGCCTGCCGCAATGTGTAAAAATGGGGAATCTGCCTGCCGCAATGTGTAAAAATGGGGTATCTGCCTGCCGCTATGTGTAAAAAGGGAGAATCTGCCTTCCGTAATGTGTAAAAATGGGGAATCTGCCTGCCACAATGTGTAAAAACGGGGGACTGCCTGCCGCAACGTGTAAAAAGGGGGAATCTGCCTGCCGTAATGTGTAACAAGGGCACGCTGTCTGCCGTAATGTGTAACAAGGGCACGCTGTCTGCCGTAATGTGTAACAAGGGCACGCTGTCTGCCGTAATGTGTAACAAGGGCACGCTGTCTGCCGCTATGTGTAAAAAGTGTACGTTGTCTGCCGTTATGTGTAAAAAGTGTACGCTGCCTGCCGTAATGTGTAAAAAGGGGACGCTGTCTGCCGTAATGTGTAAAAAGGGGGACGCTGTCTGCCGTTATGTGTAAAAAGTGTACGCTGTCTGCCGCTATGTTTAACAAGGGCACGCTGTCTGCCGTTATGTGTAAAAAGTGTACGCTGTCTGCCGTAATGTGTAAAAAGTGCACGCTGTCTGCCGCTATGTGTAACAAGGGCACGCTGTCTGCCGTTATGTGTAAAAAGGGGACGCTGTCTGCCGTAATGTATAAAAAGGGGGACGCTGTCTGCCGTAATGTGTAAAAAGGGGACGCTGTCTGCCGTAATGTGTAAAAAGAGGAATCTGTTCGCTGTAAGGTGTAAAAGGGTCTCTACCTGGTGTAGTGGTGCTACTGTGCGGCATAATTTGAAGAATGGAGACTACTGTGCACCGTTTTAGGAATTGGTATTATTTTGTGGCCACACCCCTTCCCCGCGAAGCCACGCCACTATGTATTTTTGCACGCGCCTACGGCGCGCACTGCCCCTGTTTTGCATGCAGGGGTGGGGCTCCGATGCCGTTTCTTGCACACAGTGCTAAAATGTCTAGTTACGGCACTGTTGCTAGGTATCCATTTCTCTGGCCCTGAGCAGGTCCCCCTCACCAGATCCTCTCAAGGGGTGAGGGGGTGGACTTGGATGGGATGGGGGGGGCAAAGCATTTTGTCGCACCTGGGCCCACCGCTTGCTAGTTCCGCCACTGCTCATGTCCCAGTGAAAAACATAAAATCAATCATGGATCAGAATAAAAGCAACCTAGTGCTAGGACTGGTAGTCATAATACTTCTTCAACATCTACTTTTAAAGGACGTGAAGAGGGAAGGATTAAGAAAGGGCACCTCAAATTTAAGCACTTTTTCAAAATCTTAAAGAAAACATCTCATTTAAGTATAAAGGGAAAAGTGTCACGATCCGGGTATCTGGACGCCATTTCTTACCCATCAGATGCCTCCTAAGGCTGGCTCAGCGCTCCAGGACCGGATCCCATCTGTTATCCTAATGTTCACATTCCTGCATCCTCTCCTGTCTCTCTGAGACGCTGTCACAGTAACGCCTTATTACATCTTGCATGGCGTCTCCCGCGGCCTCCGCCGCCGTCCCTGAGCTTCTGCATGCAGAGTGTCAGAGTGGCGATTACGTCAGCCGCGGCCTCCGCTGTGTCCGCGTGGTTGGATGTGCACTTGTCAGCCTGGCGTCTCCTGTCTCCAGTGGCCGGCGCCGCCATTACTGTTTTCATTACCACATGGATTACAAACCAAACTTCCCTCCAAGTGTCTGCATGGGCGCTGCCATCTTGGATTCTGTCAGCTGATCATTTCCTCCAATCTGTTGTCAGTATTGTTAATCTGCATAATTGCCTAGCCAATCCCTTCCTTGCTGCAGGTATAAATACACTGTGCCTGAGCAAGGAAGGCGTCAGTGCTTTGGTTGTCAAACCTAGTTCCTGTTTGTCTCTCTCCTGTGATTGTCTTCCAGGTTCCAGCTCCAGTCTCAAGACTTCCACCATAGAGACCCGCACCAGCATTCCACCTGCGGTGTAGCCTGACTCTCCAATCCATTGTGGATTCATCTGTTTCCAGCTACAACATTACCTGCTTCCAGCCCAGCTTCCAGCAGAGTACAGCTTCTCTTAAAGGGCCGGTGTCCTTTCTACACTTTACCACTCTCCACCGGTATTATTATTTCTCCGCTCTCAAGTTCTACATTTCAGTTCATATTTCATCGCTCCCAAGTTCATTTATTATTTAACTGGTTCCAGCCAGTATCCACTCCGTGCTAACAACAGTCTGGTTCCAGCCAGTATCCACAGCAGCCGTTTTATCTTCAGCAACCCAGCTTTTCCTGGAACACCAGCTGGTACAATCCTGGGTTATCTCCATTGCTACAGTCGGGCCTGGTAAGGACTTTCCATCTAGAAGATTATAAGAACTATCTCACACTACCAGTGCCCTGTGGCTCCTGCCATCCTGTAGTACCCAGGAACTGTATTTATTCTTTGCTGACTTTTACGTTTTCTTTTACTGCTGCTGTGTTGCGGAGTTGTCATAATAAACATCATTGACTTTTATCCAAGTTGTCGTGGTCACGCCTTCGGGCAGTTATTATTCATGTTACTTACATGTCCAGGGGTCTGATACAACCTCCCAGGTTCCGGTACATCTCAGCCCCTACAACTGAGGCTGCCTCCAGTCAGCTCAGGCCCTCAGATGTGACAGTAAGCACTGACCTAATGAATCCAGCCGGAGACCAGGATCAAGCGGCCAGGCCGATGCAAGAACTGGCAGCCCGACTAGAACATCAGGAGGCTGCACAGGGCCACATCATCCGCTGTCTCCAGGATTTCTCTACTCGGCTGGATGGGATTCAGACAACTCTCCGTGGATCAGGCGCGTCTGGTGCGTCAACCACAGTGACTCCAGCTATAACCCCACCCACCTTACCCATTTCTGCTCCACGTCTTCATCTTCCAACGCCAGCAAAATTTGACGGATCTCCAAGATTCTGCAGGGGATTTCTCAACCAGTGTGAGATTCAGTTTGAGCTACAACCTGGCAATTTTCCCAGTGACCGTACAAAAATTGCCTACATTATTTCTTTTCTCAGTGGCTCAGCCCTTGATTGGGCATCACCGTTATGGGAGAGGTCCGACACCCTGCTATCTTCCTACACTGCCTTCGTGTCAACATTCAGGCGCATCTTCGACGAGCCAGGCCGGGTAACCTCAGCTTCATCCGAGATTCTCCGTTTACGCCAGGGGTCACGTACTGTAGGACAATATCTGATACAGTTCCAGATCCTGGCGTCCGAACTGGCATGGAACGACGAGGCCCTGTATGCTGCATTCTGGCATGGCTTATCTGAGCGTATTAAAGATGAGTTAGCTACCAGAGACTTACCTTCTAAGTTAGATGAGCTAATCTCACTCTGCACGAAAGTTGATTTACGTTTCAGAGAGAGAGCAACTGAGCGTGGAAGATCATCTGCTCCAAAATCTTCTGCTCCTCCTCCTCGTCAACTGTCACCATCTAAAGATGAGCCCATGCAACTTGGCCGTTCCCGTTTAACTCCTGCTGAGCGCCGAAGACGTCTCTCCGAGTCTCTCTGTCTCTATTGTGCAGCTCCGTCTCACACCATTAATGCCTGTCCCAAACGTCCGGGAAACTCCAAATCCTAGCTCGCCAAGGAGAGGGCCGGCTAGGAGTAATGATCTCCTCTCCATCTCCTCAAGATTGTAATCTCCCAGTCTCGCTTCAAATTGCTCAACGTTATCGGAACGTCATTGCCCTCCTTTATTCCGGAGCAGCTGGGAACTTTATTACCGAAGCCTATGTTAAACGGTGGTCCCTACCCACCGAGAGACTTCCTTCGTCCATTTCTTTAACTGCCGTGGATGGCAGCAAGATTTTTGATGCAGTTATTTCTTTAAGGACTCTACCAGTTCGTCTGAGAGTGGGAGTTCTTCATTCCGAACTTATTTCTTTTTTAGTGATTCCAAGAGCCACACATCCTGTGGTCCTGGGCCTTCCATGGCTCCGTCTTCACAATCCTACAATTGATTGGACGACTACGCAAATCCTGGCATGGGGTTCCTCCTGTGCTGAGACATGTTTGTTTAAAGTATTGCCTGTCTGTTCTTCCTCCCCCAGGTCGTCTGATGTTCCACCTCCTCCATATCAAGATTTTACGGATGTGTTCAGTAAAGCTTCTGCTGATATCCTTCCTCCTCATAGAGAATGGGACTGCCCGATTGATCTCGTTCCAGGGAAGGTTCCACCTCGAGGCCGAACTTATCCGTTGTCTCTGCCTGAGACGCATTCTATGGAGGAATACATTAAAGAGAACCTAGCAAAGGGGTTCATTCGACCTTCTTCTTCCCCAGCCGGCGCAGGCTTCTTTTTTGTAAAAAAGAAAGATGGTGGTCTGCGGCCGTGCATCGTCTACAGAGGTTTGAACGACATTACCATCAAGAACCGTTATCCTTTACCCCTGATTACTGAGCTCTTTGACAGAGTTAGCGGAGCTACCATCTTTACAAAGCTGGACTTGAGAGGTGCATACAATCTCATCCGGATCCGTGAGGGTGACGAGTGGAAGACCGCCTTTAACACCCGTGACGGACATTATGAGTACCTCGTCATGCCCTTCGGATTGAGTAATGCTCCAGCTGTCTTCCAGCATTTTGTCAATGAGATCTTCAGAGACATTCTATACCGTCATGTCGTGGTCTATCTAGACGATATCCTCATTTTTGCCAACGATTTAGAGGAACATAGTTTTTGGGTTAAAGAGGTTCTGTCCCGTCTCCGTGTCAATCATCTCTATTGCAAATTAGAGAAATGCGTCTTTGAAGTCAAGTCCATTCCGTTTCTAGGGTACATTGTGTCCGGTTCCGGACTAGAGATGGATCCTGAGAAACTACAAGCAATCCAAAATTGGCCGATACCCTTAACCCTCAAAGGGGTCCAGAGGTTCTTGGGGTTCGCCAACTATTACCGAAAGTTTATACGAGACTTTTCCACCATTGTGGCGCCTATTACTGCTTTCACTAAGAAGGGTGCTAACCCGTCCAAGTGGTCTGAAGAAGCCATGCAAGCATTTCATCTTTTAAAACAAAGGTTCATCTCTGCGCCTGTTCTGAAACAGCCTGACATCGACTCTCCTTTCATCTTAGAGGTGGATGCCTCCTCCGTTGGAGTAGGAGCGGTGTTATCTCAGAGGGCTAAAGATGGCCATTTACACCCTTGCAGTTTCTTCTCCCGGAAGTTCTCCCCAGCTGAGCGCAACTATGCCATTGGCGACCAGGAGTTGCTAGCCATCAAGCTCGCTCTAGAAGAGTGGAGGTATCTGTTGGAGGGAGCTTCTCATTCAATCACCATACTTACAGACCACAAGAACCTTTTATATCTGAAAGGCGCACAATGTCTCAACCCTCGTCAGGCCAGATGGGCACTTTTCTTTTCCAGGTTCGACTTTAAACTCCAGTTCTGTCCGGGCTCTCTGAATCGCAAGGCCGATGCCCTTTCCCGCTCATGGGAGCAAGAAAATGAGTCAGAGTCTTCAGACAAGCATCCTATTATAAATCCGTTTTCATTCTCCACGGTAGGGATGGACTCTACGCCCCCATCAGGGAAAAGTTTTGTGAAACCGATGCTAAGGAAGAAGCTCATGCATTGGGCCCATGCTTCCCGTTTTGCCGGACATACAGGTATCCAAAAAACCCTGGAGTTTATCTCTAGGTCCTATTGGTGGCCAACTATGAAAAAGGACGTCTTGGAGTTTATTGCATCTTGCCCAAAGTGTGCTCAACATAAGGTATCCCGCCAGTCGCCTGCGGGGCAACTGGTTCCACTATCTGTTCCCCGTTGACCTTGGACCCATTTGTCGATGGATTTTATTACAGATTTACCCATGTGCAACAAGTTCAATACCATCTGGGTGGTAGTTGACCGGTTCACCAAGATGGCACACTTCATTCCTCTCACCGGTCTTCCGTCAGCTTCCAAGTTGGCTCAAGTATTCATACAAGAGATCTTCCGACTCCACGGTCTTCCTGAAGAAATTATCTCAGATCGAGGAGTTCAATTCACAGCCAAATTCTGGCGAAGTCTATGTCAAATCCTTCAAGTCAAGCTAAAGTTTTCCACGGCTTACCATCCTCAGACCAATGGTCAAACCGAGAGGGTGAATCAGGACTTGGAGGCCTTCCTCCGCATCTATGTGTCCTCCTCTCAAGATGACTGGGTTCAATTACTTCCCTGGGCCGAGTTCTGTCATAACAACCAGTATCATTCTTCATCTGCTTCAACACCATTCTTCACTAACTTTGGATTCCACCCTAAAGTCCCTGAGTTCCAACCGCTTCCAGCAACTTCTGTTCCCGCAGTGGATATCACCTTGCATCAGTTTGCCAATATCTGGAAGAGCGTACGATCAGCTCTGCTCAAGGCATCGTTCAGGTACAAGAAGTTTGCGGATAAGAAGCGTCGAGCAGTTCCTGCTCTCAAGGTGGGTGATCGGGTATGGTTATCCACGAAGAATTTGAGGTTAAGAGTTCCCAGTATGAAGTTTGCACCTCGCTATATCGGTCCTTTCAAGATTGAACAAGTCATCTATCCTGTTGCTTACAGACTTCAGTTGCCTCCCTTCTTAAAAATACCCAGGACATTCCATGTTTCCCTGTTGAAACCGCTGATCTTGAATCGGTTTCATTCCTCACTTCCTCCAACTCCGAAAGTCCAAACTCAACGAGGCGTTGAGTATGAAGTGGCCAAGATCCTGGACTCACGTCACCGTTACGGTCAACTACAGTATCTGATTGACTGGAAGGGTTACGGCCCTGAGGAACGTTCATGGACCAATGCTTCTGATGTCCATGCTCCTGCCTTGGTCCGGAGATTCCATTCCAAGTTTCCTCAAAAGCCAAAGAAGTGTCCTGGGGCCACTCCTAAAGGGGGGGGGGTGCTGTCACGATCCGGGTATCTGGACGCCATTTCTTACCCATCAGATGCCTCCTAAGGCTGGCTCAGCGCTCCAGGACCGGATCCCATCTGTTATCCTAATGTTCACATTCCTGCATCCTCTCCTGTCTCTCTGAGACGCTGTCACAGTAACGCCTTATTACATCTGGCATGGCGTCTCCCGCGGCCTCCGCTGCCGTCCCTGAGCTTCTGCATGTAGAGTGTCAGAGTGGCGATTACGTCAGCCGCGGCCTCCGCTGTGTCCGCGTGGTTGGATGTGCACTTATCAGCCTGGCGTCTCCTGTCTCCAGTGGCCGGCGCCGCCATTACTGTTTTCATTACCACATGGATTACAAACCAAACTTCCCTCCAAGTGTCTGCATGGGCGCAGCCATCTTGGATTCTGTCAGCTGATCATTTCCTCCAATCTGTTGTCAGTATTGTTAATCTGCATAATTGCCTAGCCAATCCCTTCCTTGCTGCAGGTATAAATACACTGTGCCTGAGCAAGGAAGGCGTCAGTGCTTTGGTTGTCAAACCTAGTTCCTGTTTGTCTCTCTCCTGTGATTGTCTTCCAGGTTCCAGCTCCTGTCTCAAGACTTCCACCATAGAGACCCGCACCAGCATTCCACCTGCGGTGTAGCCTGACTCTCCAATCCATTGTGGATTCATCTGTTTCCAGCTACAACATTACCTGCTTCCAGCCCAGCTTCCAGCAGAGTACAGCTTCTCTTAAAGGGCCGGTGTCCTTTCTACACTTTACCACTCTCCACCGGTATTATTATTTCTCCGCTCTCAAGTTCTACATTTCAGTTCATATTTCATCGCTCCCAAGTTCATTTATTATTTAACTGGTTCCAGCCAGTATCCACTCCGTGCTAACAACAGTCTGGTTCCAGCCAGTATCCACAGCAGCCGTTTTATCTTCAGCAACCCAGCTTTTCCTGGAACACCAGCTGGTACAATCCTGGGTTATCTCCATTGCTACAGTCGGGCCTGGTAAGGACTTTCCATCTAGAAGATTATAAGAACTATCTCACACTACCAGTGCCCTGTGGCTCCTGCCATCCTGTAGTACCCAGGAACTGTATTTATTCTTTGCTGACTTTTACGTTTTCTTTTACTGCTGCTGTGTGGCGGAGTTGTCATAATAAACATCATTGACTTTTATCCAAGTTGTCGTGGTCACGCCTTCGGGCAGTTATTATTCATGTTACTTACATGTCCAGGGGTCTGATACAACCTCCCAGGTTCCGGTACATCTCAGCCCCTACAACTGAGGCTGCCTCCCGTCAGCTCAGGCCCTCAGTTGTGAGAAAAAGCTACTGCCAATTTTTTTTTTTTAAATTGCCAGCATGCCATACACCACGTATTCTGAGTACGGCCTTTACTTGCGAGTACCGGTCCTGCTTCTAGAATGCCTATTGCCTATTGCAACAAAAAGGGCCAAATACAGTCTGGCGGGGACGCTTGGTCAACAAAAATTTTTGTTTACACTAGGCCATGAGTGCAGGGGCTGGCTAGCAACTTGTAGCCTGGGGGGCACATGCATGCACGTGGCCCTGACTTTTCCACCTGCGCACAGCAACGTAGAAATGGCTGTGAACCAAATGTCTGCCATACAAGAGATGAAAGACGTACGCATTTCAAGTGTGTCTCCACTTATGGCTGGAGGGGCATAACAAGGCTTTTAACGGGCAGTATCACATAGATAAAGTTCAGTGAGGGCGTGTTGATGGAACTGTGGGCTACTGACAGGGCCGGTGCTAGGGTGTTCGGCGCCCCCCTGCAAACTATAAATTTGCATCCTCCCATATTCCTTTGGTGCGCGTTGGGAAAAGGGGTGTGGTCTCACAAGTAAGGGGCATGGCCACACAATAGGACCCCATTTAAAATTATGACACAATGTAGCACAATCTTATTCATCTTATACGTAATGCCCCACCCGTAGTAGTAGCATCCTTATATGTAATGCACCCCAGTAGTAGTAGCGTCCATATACATAATGCTCCCACAGTAGTAGTAGCTTCCTTATACGTAGTGCACCCCCAGTAGTAGACGCGTCCTTATATGTAATGCCCCCCAGTAGTATTAGCATCCTTATACGTAGTGCACCCCCAGTAATAGAAGCGTCCTTGTACGTAATTCCCCCCTAGTAGTAGTAGCGTCCTTATATGTAATGCCCCCCACAGTAGTAGTAGCGTCCTTATACGTAATGGCCCCCCCAGTAGTAGCATCGTTACACGTAATGCCCCCATGGTAGTAGTAGCGTCCTTATACATAATGCCCCCCCAGTAGTATCATCCTTATATGTAATGCCCCCCCAGTAGTAGTAGCATTGTTATACATAATGCCCCCACAGTAATAGTAGCATCCTTATACATAATGCCACCAAGTAGTAGTACCGTCCATATACGTAATGCCCCCCCCCCAGTAGTAGAAGTGTCCTTATACATAATTCCCCCCTAGTAGTAGTATCGTCCATATACGTAATGCCCCCCCCCAGTATTAGTAGTAGTGTCCTTATACATAATGCACCCCCAGTAGTAGAAGCCTCCTTATACGTAATTCCCCCCTAGTAGTAGTATCGTCCTTATATGTAATCCCCCCCCCCAGTAGTAGTAGCGTCATTACGCGTAATGCCCCCCCCTGTAGTAGTCATATATATTGGTAGATGCTCAATTAGCTTAGTGATATCATTCAGGTGCTCGAAAGGGAGGGGTATTACTAAGCAAGAAAAAAAATGCATTTGTTTCCCCCAGCACCCTGAATAATAACAGTAACTAGATGTAAATCCCACATAATAATAGAATTCAGAGATCTTCGTTACACATATTTGCGCAAATGTGTGGTTAAGCCCCAAAGCCGCATCAAGGCGTCTCTGCATATTTGGGGTCCCTAGTGCTATATCTAGGTGCAGGGTGTGGCACCCCAAAACACCAGCATAAGCCAGAAAGCCCAGCGTAGCATACCAGTGAAAAAACTATAGTGTTAATAAATTAGTATTTAGAAAGCCGAAGCTATAGAGAGGGTGATACAGACATGAAATGTAATTAAAATAGAGAAATAGTGTTAAAGAATTAATAAGTGAATAGTGTTAATAGAATGTAAAGGTATGCCACACTAAAGCCATCCAGCTCAGCCAGTCTAGAGGCACCACACCTCACACCTCCATTACCCCAATCTGGGTCTAAGATTAACCAGCAAGGAGCCACATGATAATGGCTCCTTACTACAATATGTCTAAGCTAAGAGCTACCTACCTTGGAGCAACCCCATAATGCTCCATGTGGCATTTCAGGGCCTGCACCTCCTCCTAATGCAGGAACCTCTCTGCCTCTCACAACAAACATATATATTGGTAGATGCTCAATTAGCTTAGTGATATCATTCAGGTGCTCGAAAGGGAGCGGTATTTCTAAGCAAGAAAAAAGGCATTTGTTTCCCCCAGCACCCTGAATGATAACCATAACCAGATATAAATTCCACATAGTAATAGAATTCAGAGATCTTCGTTACACATATTTGCGCAAATGTGTGAATAAGCCCCAAAGCCGCATCAAGGCGTCTCTGTATATTTGGGGTCCCTAGCGCTATATCTAGGTGCAGGGTATGGCACCTCAAAACACCAGCATAAGCCAGAAAGCCCAGCGTAGCATACCAGTGAAAAAACTATAGTGTTTATAAAATAGTATTTAGAAAGCCGAAGCTATAGAGAGGGTGATACAAACATGAAATGTAATTAAAATAGAGAAATAGTGTTAAAGAATTAATAAGTGAAAAGTGTTAATAGAATGTAAAGGTATGCCACACTAAAGCCATCCAGCTCAGCCAGTGCAGAGGCACCACACCTCACACCTCCAATACCCCAATCTGGGTCTAATATTAACCAGCAAGGAGCCACATGATAATGGCTCCTTACCAGGGCCGGTTCCGGGGCTTCTGGCGCCCCGGGCGGCATCAGAGGGCGTGGCTTCATACAGGGGGCATGGTCAGTTACGCCCCCTGTACTGTTGTAGGATGTGCGGTGCGCGATGACGTCATCGCGCACCGCACAGCAAAGGTCCTCTCCACGAAGGTAAACTAGACGCTAAGCGTCTAGTTCCCTTCGTGGAGAGGACCTTTGCTGTGCGGTGCGAGATGACGTCAACACGCACCGCACATCATTACAGTGAAGGTCCTCTCCAGGAAGGGAAACTAGACGCGTAGCGTCTAGTTTCCCTTCACAGCGGGCAGCCCACGAAGGGAAACTAGACGCATAGCGTCTAGTTTCCCTACACAGCGGACAGCGGGCCGCGGCAGCGGGGGGCACCACAAAAGCAGCGGATCTTGCCATGGTGCGGCGCCCTCCGGAAAGGCAAAAGTCCTGCTTGCCCGTGGCAAGATCCGCTACTGCTCCTTACTAGTCTACAATATGTCTAAGCTAAGAGCTACCTACCTTGGAGCAACCCCATAATGCTCCATGTGGCATGTCAGGGCCTGCACCTCCTCCTAATGCAGGAACCTCTCTGCCTCTCACAATAGACATATATATTGGTAGATGCTCAATTATCTTAGTGATATCATTCAGGTGCTCGAAAGGGAGGGGTATTTCTGAGCAAGAAAAAAAAGCATTTGGTTCCCCCAGCACCCTGAATGATAACAGTAACTAGATGTAAATCCCACATAATAATAGAATTCAGAGATCTTCGTTACACATATTTGCGCAAATGTGTGCTTAAGCCCCAAAGCCGCATCAAGGAGTCTCTGTATATTTGGGGTCCCTAGCGCTATATAGTAGTAGTAGTAGCGTCCTTATACGTAGTGCACCCCCAGTAGTAGAAGCATCGTTATACGTAATTCCCTCCTAGTAGTAGTATCGTCCTTATACGTAATGGCCCCCCCAGTAGTAGTAGCGTTGTTTCACATAATGCCCCCCCTGTAGTAGTAGCATCCTTATACGTAGTGCACCCCCAGTAGTAGAAGCATCCTTATACGTAATTCCCTCCTAGTAGTAGTATCGTCCTTATACGTAATGGCCCCCCCAGTAGTAGTAGCATTGTTTCACATAATGCCCCCCCTGTAGTAGTAGCGTCCTTATACGTAATGGCCCCCCAGTAGTAGCGTTGTTTCACATAATGCCCCCCCTGTAGTAGTAGCATCCTTATACGTAGTGCACCCCAGTAGTAGAAGCGTCCTTATACGTAATTCCCTCCTAGTAGTAGTATTGTCCTTATACGTAATGGCCCCCCCCAGTAGTAGTAGTGTTGTTTCACATAATGCCCCCCCTGTAGTAGTAGCGTCCTTATACGTAATGCCCCACCAGTAGTTTTAGCGTCCTTATATGTAATGCCCCCCCCCCAGTAATAACGTCATTATACGTAATGCCTCCCCCAGTACTAGCGTCCATAAAGCGCGCATACACATACACACCCACCATACACACACACACACACACACACACACACACACACACACCATGCCACCCTATATACACACACACACACACACACACACACACACACACACACACACACACTTCTCTTTCACCCTCCACTTTACCTAAGCCAGTCTCCCTCTGTACAGCAGCCTGGTCCGTGTAGCTCCGCCCCCTTCTGGACCATTTAGCCCCGCCCCCTTCCATCCCGTGTAGCTCTGCCCCCTTGTGTCCCATACACAGCGCTGTCCTGTCACACAGGTGAGGGTAGGGAGGAGGCTTTTCATGCTGCAGGCGCCGCTGCTGGTGACTGTCATACAGTGACAGACACAGCAGCAGCAGGGGGGACAGGACGGCGCAGCAGGGAAGGGATGCAGAGCAGGGGGAGCGCCTCTCCGTCCCAGCGCCTCCCTGCACTGCATCCCTTCGCTGAGCGGGTAGCGCCGAGCCTGGCTACAGAGTAGGTTGTGCATGTAAAATACTCCTGTTTTCAGGTGGATCTTCAACAAATGTAAGCTGAGGGGCACTGATGATGATGATGAGTAACAAACCAAACATATGGAGAGAGGGAGTGTAGAACGTTGGGACAATGGTAACTAGGTTGACAGTCATTAGGTCGACCACTATTGGTCGACAGTGACTAGGTCGACACCTAAAATAGCCTGATACGGTTATTAGGTTGACATGGAAAAGGTCAACATGTAAAAAGGTCAACATGAGGTTGTTTTTTTTTTTAAGTGGTGTTGTTTTCTTCGTACAGTGACCGGGAACCCCAATTAGTGCACTGTGATCCCTCACTTGGCTCACAATGCTTTGGCAAGGGTTACTATTCCCAATACACTTCTACCTTTGACTTTATGCGCTATGTACGTCTCAGCTGCACAAATGACTGAACACACACACACACCTTATTCAATGGATTTATATACCTTTATGTATCTTAAAAATATATATTCACAAACATTTAATAACAACTGATACGTAAACGGCATCCAATGTTATATAAAAAATAGTCACGTGACTGCTATCGTGTCTGCTGTAGACGTAATAATATAATAAAAAAATCTAAACAAAAGTCCATATTTATATCACTGGATTCATCAAATGGGTAATATGTATCTTAATTGTGATCCAACGTAGTGATACACTGTGATTAAGCCAGAATGCAACAAAGTCTCCACTTGATTGTCGACTCACCTGTCTCCGTTCTATTGTGTCCGTATCCTTGCTAATTCCAGAGTATGCTGTCAATAAGCAGATGAATGGGAACACTGTAGTCCCCTGATGCAGGTTTTGCTTGGCAGCGGGAGTGTCAGGGGTCAGGTGTGCGGCCGTATGAGGAAGCACCCAAGGGTGCGAAACGCGTTAGAGATTTACCTTAAATTCCCTGGAATTACATTTCATCTGCCACAACCACCTGTCCATCCGCTGACATCCGCTGCCAGCCGCCTTGTGAGCACGGAGCCATTTGTGGCGCTACATGCTAGAGGCGCCTACCGTGAACAATACATCAAGGTTTGGGGTTGGTAGCACGCAGGAGATTGGAAGGAAGACGCGGTCCAAACTACGCAGACCACTCCGGCGGCTGGTGCACACCGCCGTGAGGCGCTTCCTTCCCGTGCAGTAGGGGAATGGCAACTGCATACGGCCGCACACCTGACCCTTGACACTCCCGCTGCCAAGCAATATCTGCATCAGGGGACTACAGTGTCCCCATTCACCTGCATACTCTGGAAATAGCAAGTACACGGACACAATAGAACGGGGACAGGTGAGCCCACAATCAAGTGGAGACTTTGTTGCATTCTGGCTTAATCACAGTGTATCACTACGTTGGATCACAATTAAGATACATATTATCCATTTGATGAATCCAGTGATATAAATATGGACTTTTTTTTAGATTTTTTTATTATATTATTACGTCTGCAGCAAACACGATAACAATCACGTGACTATTTTTTATATAACATTGGATGCCGTTTACGTATCAGTTGTTATTAAATGTTTGTGAATATATATTTTTAAGAAACATAAAAGTATATAAATCAATTGAATAAGGTGTGTGTGTGTTCAGTCATTTGTGCAGCTGAGACGTACTTAGGGCTGTATTCAATAACTGTCGGAAGCTGCCGTCTTGTCGGAAAGACGTCAACTTCCGACAGATTTCAGTTGGAAGGGGTTCCGACCTATTAAAAAAATGCTTTTTTCTCCGACAAGTCGGGAATTCCCAACTTGTCGGAGAACACGTGGATCGGCGGAATAGCCGCCGATCAGCGTGCTTCTGTCGGAAATGGGGCCAAATCCAATAGGTTTTGGCCACCTTTCTGACAAACTCAATCTGACTTGAAAACAAGTAAGATTGAGGTGAGGAGACGGGGAGCACTGCGGCAGGCTACGGGGATGAGAGGCAGAGGCGTAACTAGGGTTTTTGGAGCCCAGGGCAAGATCAATAATGGCGCCCCCCCCAAAAAAAAAAAATAATAATATTTTTTTCTTAATAAAAATAATAAATTAATAAAATGATAATAAAAAAAAAAAATACAAAAGGAAAGTATGTGCAGACGCCACCGGTGTCACTGCATATAAAGATGTCAGGGTGTGTATGTATGTGTATGTAGGTGCAGTGGTCGAAGTTGAATTTTTGAAGGTGGAATGAAAGAGTGCAGATAGCAATTATGCGCGCGCCGAAGGGGCGCGCGCTCCGGAAAAGGGGCGCGGTCACTCAAAAGGGGCGTGCCCTTCAGTGTAGTAGGACCCCTTATACTATCTAGTACTGGTGCCCCTTTCACATTATAGCACACGGTATGAGCCGAAATTCACATTATAGCACACAGTATGAGCCGAAATTCACATTGCCCCACACGGCATGAGCCGAAATTCACATTATAGCACACAGTATGAGCCGAAATTCACATTACCCCACATGGTATGAGCCAAAATTCACATTATAGCACACGGTATGAGCCGAAATTCACATTATAGCACACGGTATGAGCCAAAATTCACATTACTCCACATGGTATGAGCCAAAATTCACATTTCCCCACATGGTATGAGCCGAAATTCACATTACAGCACACGGTATGAGCCGAAATTCACATTACAGCACACGGAATGAGCCAAAATTCACATTACCCCACATAGTATGAGCCGAAATTCACATTATAGCACACGGTATTAGCCAAAATTCACGTTACAGCACATGATATGAGCCAAAATTCCCATTATAGAGTTAGGGGATCCTACACCCAGAATTAACATGGCCTGTCGGGCACTATGATGAGGGGAGCCCACCCCCTTAATAGACTAATTGCAGAGTTTAGCAGCGGAAGGGCTGCAGCGGTTTCTCACCCCAAGCTGCGGCGCTTCTGCCACCTCCGACACTCCACATCTTCGGCACCACCCGGGATGCAGAGCACCGCACCGGGTATGCACCCTTTTCAGTGTGGTCTGCTGCGCTCCGAAGGGGTTCTTGTTTCATGCTGCAGGATCCCGATGTGCGCCTTCCTCCCCGCTGTTACTGTCACGGTAAGCATTAGTATCGTTTACCGCAGAGGCCATTTTCTGAGGCATATGTGTTAAACCTCAGGAACTGAGATGCCCTTCTCACCATACAGCTGTGTGGCCGAGCCGGGCGGGGGGACAGCCAGCAGCAGCATGCCGGATATCAGCAGCAGAGGGTGCGGGCTGTACATACTTGAGGCAGCTGGATATTCAACAGTGCTGAAAGCCTCCGGAGCCCGCACCCCCGGAGCTGCAGTACACCGGCAGAGGACACCCATCCCCCGAACCCTGCGTAGCCCAAAGCCGGAGATCAGCAGCATGTTGAACGCGGAAGCAGAAGCTGCTTATTGCCGGTCAGCATGCTGCTGATCTCCGGCTTTGGGCTCCGCATGTGCATTACAGCCCCCACCCTCGGCTGCTGATATCTGGCATGCTGCCCCTGCTGCTGGCTTTCCACCCGCCCGGCTCGCCCACCCAGCTGGATGGTGAGTGAGAAGGGCATCTCAGTGCCCGTGGTTTAATACATATCTCTCTTCGGTAAATGGCCATTAGTACATCCCACACACACTGATTACACACACACAGACTGGCCACCCCCAAATCCTACACACACCCACTCAGACTACACACACACATTCTCATACTTCCCTCTCCCCCACACACACACTGGACTGCAAAAATTTACACACACTGACACTGTTCCACACACACACAATTAACACACACTCACACTGTCCCACACACACAATTAACACACACTCACACTGTCCCACACACACAATTAACACACACGCACACTGTCCCACACACCAGTGGCGTGCGGTGAGGTCAGTGGCGTGCAGTGAGGCACTACAGCCATAATGTCCGCCGAATCCTGCCGATGACCCCTACCGCCACCGAGCCAATGCCCGCCACTGCCTCTGAGCCGATGCCCGCTGCCACCACCAATGGCTTACAAACTCGCCCACCATCAACTGACCCAGCCCTCCGCCACTAATTTGCAACTCAGTCCAAAGTCGCCAATGCCCGCTGCATGCCTGCTCATCATACTTGTGATATATTGTACATTTTTATAGAAAAAAATAATAATCAGTGTTTGGGACTGGGAAGGGAGTGGGAGGAGGACATGAATGCAATTTTGTTGTCCAGGGTTTCCATTAACTTAATGGAGAAGGGTCTGAATGGGTTAAAAATGTAAAAAAAAACTGCGTGAGGTCCCCCTCCTAAGTATAACCAGCCTCGGGCTCTTTGAGCTGGTCCTGGGTGTTTAAATACTGGGAAAAAATTGGACAGGGGTTCCCCGTATTTAGACAACCAGCATCGGGCTCTTAGTCCGGTCCTGGTTCCAAAAATATGGGGGACAAAAGATGTAGGGGTCCCCCCGTATTTTTAAAACCAGCACCGGGCTCCACTAGCCAGGGACATAATGCCACAGCCGGGGGACACATTTATGTAGGTCCCTGCGGCCGTGGCATTACCCCCCCAACTAGTCACCACTGGCTGGGGTTCCCTGGAGGAGTGGGGACCCCTTAAATCAAGGGGTCACCCCCCCTCCAGGCACCCAAGGGCCAGGGGTGAAGCCCGAGGCTGTCCCCCCCATCCGTGGGCTGTGGATGGGAGGCTGATAGCCATGTAAGTAAAAAAAGAATATTGTTTTTTGTTGTGGAACTACAAGGCCCAGAAAGCCTCCCCCGCTTGCTGGTACTTGGAGAACCTCAAGTACCAACATGCAGGGAAATAACGGGCCCGCCGGTACCTGTAGTTCTACAACAGAAAAAATACCCAAATAAAAACACAACTCACACACCGTGACAGTAAAAATTTATTAAAGCACACTGACACACTCACACATACTTACCTACATCCCACGCCGATCACGTCCACTTGTCCAGTAGAATCCAATAGAGGTACCTGTAAAAATGAGAGACAGATTACTTGCCTACATCCCACGCCGGTCACGTCCACTTGTCCAGTAGAATCCAATAGGGGTACCTGTAAAAATGAGAGACAGATTACTTACCTACATCCCACGCCGGTCACGTCCACTTGTCCAGTAGAATCCAGTAGGGGAATCTGTAAACATGAGAGACAGATTACTTACCTACACCCCACGCCGGTCACGTCCACTTGTCCAGTAGAATCCAGTAGGGGAATCTGTAAAAATGAGAGACAGATTACTTACCTACATCCCACGCCGGTCACGTCCACTTGTCCAGTAGAATCCAATAGGGGTACCTGTGAAAATGAGAGAGAGATTACTTACCTACATCCCACGCCGGTCACGTCCACTTGTCCAGTAGAATTCAATAGGGGTACCTGTAAAAATGAGAGACAGATTACTTACCTACATCCCACGCCGATCACGTCCACTTGTCCAGTAGAATCCAATAGGAGTACCTGTAAAAATGAGAGACAGATTACTTACCTACATCCCACGCTGGTCACGTCCACTTGTCCAGTCGAATCCAGTAGGGGAATCTGTAAAAATGAGAGACAGATTACTTACCTACATCCCACGCCGGTCACGTCCACTTGTCCAGTAGAATCCAATAGGGGTACCTGTGAAAATGAGAGAGAGATTACTTACCTACATCCCACGCCGATCACGTCCACTTGTCCAGTAGAATCCAATAGGGGTACCTGTAAAAATGAGAGACAGATTACTTACCTACATCCCACGCCGGTCACGTCCACTTGTCCAGTAGAATCCAATAGGGGTACCTGTAAAAATGAGAGACAGATTACTTACCTACATCCCACGTCGGTCACGTCCACTTGTCCAGTAGAATTCAATAGGGGTACCTGTAAAAATTAAAATGATACTTACAAACTGCAATCCACAGGAGGAGAGAGAGAGAGAGAGAGAGAGAGAGAGAGAGAGAGAGAGGGGGGGGGGGAGAGACTAACCTGCTGCTGGGGAGACCGGCACACACTGCAGGGCCACGACGGGAGGACGGAGCCGGCGGAGGAGGGGGAGAGCCGCACACCGCCACTCCTGTCAGCGGCAGCGGAGGAGGACGGGGCGCACACTACAGACGCCAATAACCGCCGGGACAATTAACACACACACACACAATTAACACACGCACACTGTCCCACACACAATTAACACACACGCACGCACACTGTCCCACACACACAAATAACACACACGCACACTGTCCCACACACACAAATAACACACACGCACACTGTCCCACACACACAATTAACAAACACGCACTGTCCCACACACACACACAATTAACACACTCACACTGTCCCACACACACACACACACACACACACTTAACATGCACACTGTCCCACACACACACAATTAACACACACGCACACTGTCCCACACACACACAATTAACACACACGCACACTGTCCCACACACACACAATTAACACACACGCACACTGTCCCACACACACAATTAATACACACGCACACTGTCCCCCACACACACAATTAACACACACGCACACTGTCCCACACACACACAATTAACACACACTCAAACTGTCCCACACACACACAATTAACACACTCACACTGTCCCACACACACACACAATTAACACACTCACACTGTCCCACACATACACAATTAACACACACGCACACTGTCCCACACACACACAATTAACACGCACTCAAAACTGTCCCACACACACAATTAACACACTCACACTGTCACACACACACACACACACACACACAATTAACAAACACGCACTGTCCCACACACACAATTAACACACTCACACTGTCACACACACACACACACAATTAACACACACACACTGTCCCACACACACACAATTAACACACGCACACTGTCACACACACACAATTTACACACACTCAAACTGTCCCACACACACAATTAACACACTCACACTGTCCCACACACACACAATTAACACACACGCACTGTCCCACACACAACACACACGCACACTGTCCGACACACACACAATTAACACACACACACTTAACACACACACACATACAAAATGTCCCGCACCCCCTTCCCGCTCACCTGCACTCACTGCTGTTCAGGGGCCGCACGCCCCCCCCCCCCCCGAGGTCGCGCACGCGCATGCGCGCACCTCCGCGGTCACGATCGCGATCGCGTACACAGTCACTTTGCAGGTGGGAGTAGGGGGAGGCTCCTGGCTGCCGCTGCCTGTCTTTTGTGACAGGCACAGCAGCCGGGGAGACAGGGAAAGCGCAGCGGGTAGCGCCGGCGGAATCCCTGAAGCATGGGGCGAGTGGGCCGTGCAGGTGCCGGTGGCGCCCCCCTCTGTTGGGGCTGCCATGGCGCCCAGGGCACGTGCCCTGCTCGCCCCGTGCTAGATACGCCTCTGCTTAATTATAGCTTGTATCAGCTGTTTTCCTAGGAGCTTAACAACAGGTGTGTTGGTAACGGTCTCACCTTTATAAGTAAAGTTGCTGTGAGCTTTAGACCAGATAGCATGACCAAAGTTTAACACTATAATGTGATAGATATTTTCATGATAATTATTTAGAGCAATAGAGTAGGACCTGCAGAATAGTGGAGTCCCTTGCCGGGGGCTGCAGTTACGTTGCTGGCGGACAGGATACCTACGCCGGAATCCCGACCGCTGACAATGCCGCCAGCTGGAATCCGGCAAACAGGGGCTATTACCACTCGTGGGTGTGCACTAAAGTGGGAATAGAGCACGCAAGGGGACTCTATCTATCTATCTATCTATCTATCTATCTATCTATCTATCTATCTATTTATCTATCGCTCTCTCTCTGTCTGTCTGTCTGTCTGTCTGCCTGTCTGTCTATCTATATACACACACACACACACACACACACACACACACACGTAACTGTATATATGCACACGTGTGTGTGTGTGTGTGTGTGTGTGTGTGTGTGTGTTTTGCATATGGAGCTGCAAATGGGGGCGGAACAAAGCTGTGATGGTGTGAAAGCCAGAGAGAGGGGAAGAGCAAAGTGTGGGGACTATATATATATATATATATACATACATACATACATACATACATACATTACAGTATTCACACATATAATACATATTATATATATATATATATATATATATATTATACAAACCACAGTATTCACACATACATACATACATACATACATACATACATACATATATTGTACAAACCACAGTATTCACACATATAAATTATTAAATATATATGAATCTTGATCAAAATATATATTTCTGCTAGTGCTTGCATGCTGTACCTTTTATGGGAGCACTATCTGAGGCTCGGTGATCAGAAGCAGCTAGCAGGACCTGACATCCCGATCACCAGTCAGCAGCACTGCAGGATCAGTCACTCGGCTGTCTGGGCAGCCCTCATGGAGATGAGTTCACACTCGGCTGCATAAGATTGACGTGGTGAGGTCGGCACATAGGACATCATGCGGTGTGCTGTCATGCGGGGCGCTGAGACACTATGCAGTACAGGGGGGCTGGTGCAGCTGCAGCCTACCGTGCGGCCATGTATCTGGTGGTGTTTGAAGTTAAACTGCCGCTGGGGTTTAAGTGGGCGGAGCCTCTGGCTGCCACTGGCAGGAATGCTGTAGTGTTGCAGGTGCCCCCCCATTTACAGCAGTGGGCCTATTTGATGGTGGGCCTGGAGCTGCAGCTCCATCAGCCCTATTGTTAATCCGGCCCTGGGAACGTCCTAAGAAGGTATAGGGGAGAATAATAGTCATCACTTTTCGACATTTCAATATTCAATTGAAGCGCTGTTTTTCCGCCCTGTCGAAAACTCTGAAATGTCGAAAAACACACGGATGAGGGTAATCTCTGCTTAGCCATGTGTTTTTGACCCCACTGGTGTCGAAAATGGGTCCGTTCTCGACCATACATTTTCACCTGTAGGAGAGGGCGAAAATAAATGGTCAAAATGAGAGAGGAAACAGGCGGAAACTGCCCGTAATAGAATACTGAAGTGTCAGATCCTCACTGTCCGAGAGGATCCGACACTAATTGAATGCTCCCAATAGTGTGAAATGACCAAGCCTTTTGGGGACAAGTACTTTCTGTGAAATTTCCTCCACGTGGTATTCTCTTGTCTCTGTGTATAATGGGAGATCATTCTGAGTTGATCGCTAGCTGCTGAAAAAAATTGTGAAAAAAATAGCTTCTCTACGCATGCGTATGCACCGCAATGCGCACGCGCAATGTACGGGTACAAAGAGCATTGTGGTTTTGCACAGGTTCTAGCGAAGCTTTCAGTCGCACAGCCGATCGCAAGGAGATTGACAGGAAGAGGGCGTTTCTGGGTGTCAACTGACCGTTTTTTGGGAGTGTTTGGAAAAATGCGGGCGTGGCTGGGCATTTGCTGGGCGGGTATCTGACATCATTACCGTGTCACTCGCCGCAGCAATCATCGCACAGGATAAGTAACCACAGGGCTGGGTTTGCACAAAATGTGTTTGCAGGCGTTCACACACCTGCAAAGCAAAAAATGCACTCCCCCCGTGGGCGGCGACTATGCGTTTGCTCGCCTACTAAAAACTGCTAGCAAGCTATCAACTCGGAATGACCCCCAATGTCCAGCAGGGTTGGGGAAAAACAAATTTGCTTGTTTTCAAGAATTTCCTGTACAGTTGTGAAAGAGACACTTTCAGAGGCAGAACTGCCGTTCGGGCGGGTTCGGATTCCGAGGAACCGAACCCGCTCATCACTAATATATATATATATATATATATATATATACCACAAAGTCGGGTGGCACTCAAGGGTCTCCGCAATGGTCAAAAACACAATAGATCCTGATGACAATTTAGACATTAAATCGAAACGTTGCTCTACAAGATCTATTGTCTTTTTAACCATTATGGAGACCCTTGAGTGCCACCCGACTTTGTGGTTTATGTGTGAGGTATGCTACCTGGGAGAGCACCTGGGCTGTACGTTTTTCAGCGGGAGTGCCGGTGTTTGGACTTTGTGTGTATATATACGTATATATATATGTATATGTATTTTATATATATATATATATATATATATATATATATATATATTGCACACATGCGGAAACCCCCCATCCCAAATCCTGCGTTTGCCCCTGAGTGTACCATATTTCCACTCTTATTTTTCCTTTTTTCCCCAGTATTATAAACTTAAAACTCAAAGCCAAAACCTAGATCTTTAGAAAGGACCTAACTACCAGAACGCTAAGTCCCAGTATATAAAGAGAGATCCTGTATTCACAACTTGTTCAATACCCTGACGGTTTGCTATCAATAAAATAAAACACAACTCAGTTTTATGGTTTAATTGCGTTTATTTTTATTTGATGTTATTGCATGCAGGAGACTGTGGGGGGTATTTAATAAACAATTATCTCATAAACACTGGAAATTGTAGAGATATTTGTTTAAAAAAAGAGATAAATATCTATTCTCCGTACCCTCCCACACCTGAAGAAGACATATTTATCTCTTAATTTAAACTAACATCTCCAGAAAACATAAATGTCAAATTTTCCAGCTTTTATGAGATAATTGCTTATTAAATATCCCTGTGAGCTTTCATCTTCTCACTATTACATACATGGTAGGGACAGGACCATGCGGCAATGTATCGTCAGGTCCAGGCAGAGATGTGGTGGCAGGTCCACGCTGCTCGATGGTGGCTGGTCCATCCTGCATGGTGGTGGCAGGTCCACGCTGCAATATGGTGGCAGGTTCATGCTGCACGGTGGTGGCAGGTTCATGCTGCACGGTGGTGGCAGGTTCATGCTGCGCGGTGGTGGCAGGTTCATGCTGCACGGTGGTGGCAGGTTCATGCTGTACGGAGGATAAATAGAGCAAAAATACCAGCGCTATGAGTTGTTTTGACCAAAGTATTGATAGGAAACAGTTGGATCAGTTAATCAGTATCTTTATTTTACTTACTGGGTATAAAATAATATTATTAAAACATTACTAAAAACCGTAATAGAGACTAAAATAGTCAATACAGCATATAAATAAAAAATGAGGAAAACATTAGTTAATCCTGTATGGCTCTGGAGTAATCAAAATATTAGGTTTTGCTGATAGGAACAGTACCTGCAAGGTGGTGGCAGGTCCACGCTGCAATATGGTGTCAGGTTCATGCTGCAATATGGTGACAGGTTCATGCTGCACGGAGGAGGCAGGTTCATGCTGCACGGAGGAGGCAGGTTCATGCTGCACGGAGGAGGCAGATTCATGCTGCATATTGGTGGCAGGTCCATGCTGCACGGAGGAGGCAGGTTCATGCTGCACAGCGGTGGCAGGTTCTTTTTGCACGGCAGTGGCTGGTTCATGCTGCACGGTGGTGGCAGGTTCATGTGGCGCTGTGGTGTCAGGAGCAGGCGGCGATGGTGTGCCATGTCCAATTTACGCAATTGTTCCAGCTTCATGCTGGACGGTGGTGGCAGGAGAATGCTGAACGGTGGTTTCTGGTCGATGCTGTGTGGTGGTGGCATGGCTACAGGAGGCAACATTGTCGCTTCTCACTGCAGGTATGGCTGTAAACTGTCTGGAGGAGAGCTTATCTAGCTACAGGGGCCATGAGTCAGTGACATCACAATTGTGCTGACATCACAATGAAGTGTAGATCACATGCAAGAGGACAAGGTCATTGTCCATTAACTAACAATATTGCCAGGGGCTGTAGGCTTAAATGAATTGATCAATATATGAACTAAAACGCCACTGTTTGTTAGATAATATAGTGAGTGCAGAGCCCCTGGGATTTCTATTTAAACACTGTGGTCACATACTGTGTAGCACCCCAAATATAGGAATACAGTAGGTGAGTGCCGTGGAATAGTGCTTTCGGTTTATTAGATTCATTTTGAAATTCATCTTTTTGTGATCACATTTTCTCATGCACCCTGTGGGGGAGATGTACTAAGCCTGAAAAGTGATAAATATCACAGTGATAAAGCACCAGCCAATCGACTTCTAACTGCCATGTTACAGGCTGTGTTTGAAAAATGACAGTTAGGAGCCGATTGGCTGGTACTTTATCACTGTGATATTTATCACTTTTCAGGCTTAGTACATCTGGCCCTGTTTAACTTAATTGAGGTACCTTGCCTGGCCATCCCCCGGCTAGGCATCTCTTTCCGTGCAGTGCCTCCCCCCACCTCAGACATCACTCTCCTCAGGCGCTGGCAGCTCCCCCACCACTGTCCAGCTCCCCCCACTGCACTCCACCGTCCTCTGCCACCCGCCGCTGTCACTTACCCCACACCAGCCGCTGCTGTCTGCTCTCACCACCGCCGCTATCAGCACACCCGGCAGCTGACAGCAGCGGCAGAACAGCACCCTGGGTACGGCCAAATCCGACAGTCGGATTTGGGTGGCCATTGAATAGGGGTTGTCGGATCCATTCCGACAAATGCATGTCGGAATGGATCCGACTTTTATTGAATATACCCCATAGCACATAAAGTCAAAGGTAGAAGTGCGTTTGGTTTGATAGTGCAGATGATTTTATCCAGCTGATACTAATTAAAAGTTGTGTGGACCAGACACAACTGGACGTAACTGCTGCTTGCTGTATTTTTGGATAGATTATATATATATATGCAATTTTTTATAAAACTGCATAAATATTAGTGCCTCAATCAGTTGTGTGTTACTATTCCCAATAGTAGTCCGTGTGGATCATAAAGTATGAGAAAGTTCTAAAAATGAAAAAAAAAAAAAAAAAAAAACTAATGTCAACCTTTTCATGTGTCGACCTTTGCCGTGTCAACCTAGTGACCATGTCAACCTAATGCATGTTGACCAACTGTGGGCGACCGAATGAGTGTTGACCTAAGCAATGTCGCCCTAAAGACCGGATACCGGAGACAAGACGGGTGCGCCACAGGATGTAGAAACTCTGCATACACGGATGATGAATATACACATTATGTTCCATACTCACAAAGTAGGGCACGTGTCCAGTTCTGTCTACCATTTCGCCCAGATTAAGGAACTCTCCCTCTCTTGCAAACAAAACTATCTAAAATCAACATCAAATGTGAGCGCTGTCACTGGTTACAAATGAAGACAAGATGTAATAAGTATGATTAACATACGTAAGAAAAGTCCCATTACATATGTAAAAGCAAATAAGGATATTACGAATTTGATATTTAAAACCTGTATTTATTTAACCTGTAAAACAAACATCTGTTACACGACACCAGCAAATCCGCATACTTACCTACTTTACCTGTTTCCCCTCTGGGAGAAGCCTGGAGAGGAGATGCAGGTGTATGACAGTTGGGGCGGGGCCAGGATATTCGCGCCATTAGTCCCCACCCCCTCGATGGGGAAATTGCCATGATTGGTGCATATTTCATAGAGAATGTGCCTAAATAAAACGTCATCTGCTCAGCAACCACAAATTCACGTTATTAAATCTCCCCATTCTACCCACTGCACTAGGAAGTTGGCAGGATACAGAGGGGTGCCCTCTCTTCTTGGGCTGCGGGGGACTACCCGAACGATTGTGTGTCTCCCGCAGATTTCGGGAGAGTAGGCAAATATGAATATCAGCAAAATAGTGACCACTTTGTATTGGTGAAAGATATAATACACAATTACAATTCCCAATCACCCCTTCCTCATTTGCAACCATATTCCAGATCTATCAAATCCCCCTTCTTTTGTAATCAATCTCAGACCTGACATCCCTCCATTACTGAAGAGTGAAATGGAGGCTGCTCAATCAAATTAGTAATACATTTGAGGTTGTGAAAGCGGTGTGTGTGTGTGTGTGTGTGTGTGTGTGTGTGTGTGGGGGGGGGTTGTTGTTCTAAACTAGAGAGATACACAAAACAGATTTTCACTCAGTACACCAAGGGGAATTAGCAATAAGATTTAGAAACTACATGGTATTAGAAAATGTAGTGATCTTAGTTACATATACAAAGATATGGTATGCCTCCAGGCCAACGTCAAGGCTTCTCTGACACTGGTGGTCCCTAACACTGCATGATAACAGTACCCACTTTGGGCCATATAATTGTCTACTGTAAGGCTACATGATAATAGCACATACAAAAATATAAATAAATTGAGAGCCAGCTTACCAGGAGTCACCCCTAGGTTCTCCAAATTGCACTTTAGGAACCAGTATGTTCTCCAAATGCAAATGCCATCTATGCCTCCATCAATGAAAATCATGTCCCACAACTGCCCCCGACTTGACAACCCCACAATCGCTCAATGAAAATAATGTCCCAGGACTAACCCCCCCTGATCTGATAGCACCCCAATTCCTAAATGAAATGAATGCTCAAGAACTCACCCCCCCCACCAAATCCCCCCATTTCCCTCAATGAAGATAATGTCCCAGAATTGCCTCTTTATAACCCCTCCTCTCCATGCCACAAAAGAGACATTTAAAATTAAATCTGTGGAGCAGCGGACCAACACAGTTACTCACCCTGCTCCCCTAGGATTAGCTCAGTATGTATATTCTTCTATGTGAGGTCGGGCAGTTTAAATATTAAACCAGAGGTGCTGCTGTCATGTGTCTGGCCTTCAGTACCTCTGTGCTGCCAGAGGTGCTGCTGTCATGTGTCTGGCCTGCAGTACCACTGTGCTGCCAGAGGTGCTGCTGTCATGTGTCTGGCCTGCAGTACCTCTGTGGTGCCAGAGGTGCTGCTGTCAGAGAGAAGTAGTTGTTCTGTTTGCGTCCCAACTGGTGCTAATTAGTTGGAACATTCCATACTGCCAGGGACGGATTGGGAACAAAAAGCGGCCCTGGAAAAATTTGTACTAGTGACCCCACATGGGCAGCACCAGAGGTGTAAGGTCTAGCCATGGGCCATGGCAGCAGCACCCTCCCCCCAAGAATTTCCGGATAGTGAGCTTGTCCAGCATCAAGGGGGAAGTTAAAAAGAAATAAAATTAAATATTATGAGCACATTATATGATACACCTTCAGAATTTAGGAAACTATATCACTCCTTAGAAAGATATATTTCTCTAACGTCCTTGAGGATGCTGGGCTTCGTAAGGACCATGGGGAATAGACGGGCTCCGCAGGAGATAGGGCACTTTAAGAAAGCTTTGGACTCTGGGTGTGCACTGGCTCCTCCGTCTATGCCCCTCCTCCAGACCTCAGTTTTACACTGTGCCCAGAGCAAGATGGGTGCACTGCAGAGAGCTCTCCAGAGTTCTCTGCCTAGAAGCATTTTTGTTTGTATTTTTTTTTGTTTGTTTGTTTTTTCTACCTTTTACTACTTTTTCACAGGGAGCACTGCTGGCAACAGGCTCCCTGCATCGAGGGAATGAGGAGAGAGGAGCAGACCTAAGATAGGCTCTGCTTCCTCGGCTACTGGGCACCATTAGCTCCAGAGGGGGTGAATGCAGGTTCTTACTGGGCGTCCACCCCCGGAGCCGCGCCGCCGTTCTCCTCACAGAGCTAGAAGTACAGAAGACAGAAGTCGTCAGGCGGCAGAAGCCTTCATCTTCACTGAGGTAACGCACAGCACTGCAGCTGTGCGTCATTGCTCCCATACGCCTCACATACTCCGGTCACTGTAAGGGTGCAGGGCGCAGGGGGGGGGGGGGGGGGGGGGCCCTGAGCAGCAATATAAACCTCTGCATGGCACAAAGACTATATACATGTACAGGTGGGCTCTGTACATGTGTATAAAAGAGCCCACGCCATATTTTACTAAGCTTGAGCGGGACAGAAGCCCGCCGCCGAGGGGGTGGGGCTTCTCCCTCAGCACTCACCAGCGCCATTTTCTCTCCACAGCACTGCTGAGAGGAAGCTTCCCGGACTCTCCCCTGCTTACACACGGTAAAAGGGTGCTTAAAAGAGAGGGAGGGGGGGCACATAATTGGCGGTTTACATATTATACAGCGCTGCTGGGGAAAAACATTTTGTGTTGGTCTCCAGGGTTATTGCGCTGGGGTGTGTGCTGGCATACTCTCTTTCTGTCTCTCCAAAGGGCCTTGACAGGGATACTGTCTTCAGGAAAGGGGTACCCTGTGTGTGTGAAGTGTGTCGGTACGCGTGTGTCGACATGTTTGACGAGGAAGGCTCGCTTAATGTGGAGGGGGAGTGCTTAAATGTCAGGTCACCGTCGGCAACGCCGACACCGGAATGGGTGGATATGCTGAATGTCTTGAATGCAAATGTCAATCTATTGCATAAAAGATTAGACAAGGCAGAAGCTAGGGATCAGTCAGGTAGCCAGTCCATGCCTGTCCCTGGGGCGCCAGGTCCTTCGGGGTCTCAGAAGCGCACCATATCCCAGATCGATGACACAGATACCGACACAGATACTGACTCTAGTGTCGACTATGAAGATGCAAAATTACAGCCGAAGGTGGCTAAGGGTATACGGTACATGATTATTGCCATTAAAGAGGATTTGCATATTACTGAGGAACCCCCTGTCCCTGACACGAGGGTACACATGTATAAAGGGAAAAGGCCTGAAGTCACTTTTCCATCCTCATTTGAATTAAGTGACTTGTGCGAAAAGTCTTGGGAATCTCCGGATAGGAGACCACAAGTTCCCAAAAGGATTCTCATGGCGTATCCTTTTCCACAAACTGATAGGATACGCTGGGAATCTTCGCCAAAAGTTGACAAGGCGCTGACACGTTTGTCCAAAAAGGTGGCACTGCCTTCTCAGGATACGGCTTCCCTCAAGGAACCTGCTGATCGCAGGCAGGAAATTACCTTAAAGCACATTTGCAATCATTCTGGTACTATTGCTCGACTGGCTATGGCGTCGGCCTGGGTTTGTAGTGCGGTTGTGGCATGGGCAGATTCCTTATCTACGGAAATTGACACCTTAGATAGGGACGCCATTCAAATGACCATAGAGCATATCAGAGATGCTGCCTTGTATATGAGGGATGCTCAGAGAGACATTTGTTTATTAAGCTCCAGAATAAATGCTATGTCTATTTCTGCTAGGCGGCTCTTGTGGACCCGACAGTGGACGGGAGATGCCGATTCAAAGCGGCATATGGAGTCTTTGCCTTACAAAGGGGTGGAGTTGTTTGGAGACGGCCTCTCGGATCTTGTCTCTACGGCTACGGCTGGTAAGTCAAGTTTCTTACCTTATGTCCCCCCGCAGCATACAAAAAAGGCACCTCATTATCAAATGCAGTCCTTTCGTTCCAATAAAAACAAGAAGTTACGTGGATCATCCTTTGTTGCCAGAGGGAAAGGCAGGGGAAAAAAGCTGCACAAAGCTAGTTCCCAAGAGCAGAAGTCCTCCCCTGCGTCTGCAAAGTCCACCGCATGACGCTGGGGCTTTCCGAGGGGAGGCAGATCTGGTGGGGGCTCGTCTTCGGTTTTTCAGTCACGTCTGGGTTCACTCGCAGGTGGATCCCTGGGCATTAGAGATTGTTTCTCAGGGATACAGGCTGGAATTCGAAGACATGCCTCCTCGCCGATTTTTCAAATCGGCTCTGCCGGCTTCCCCGTCAGAGAGGGAGCTAGTGTTGGCAGCAATCCAAAAATTGTATATTCAACAGGTGATTGTCACAGTTCCTCATCTCCAGCAAGGAGAGGGATATTACTCAACCCTGTTTGTGGTCCCGAAACCGGACGGTTCGGTCAGACCCATTTTAAACCTGAAATCTCTGAACCTGTACTTGAAGAGGTTCAAGTTCAAAATGGAATCACTCATGGGGGTCATCGCCAGCCTGGAGGGGTGGGATTGGATGGTGTCCCTGGACATAAAGGATGCTTACCTTCATGTTCCGATATTCCCCCCGCATCAGGCATTCCTGAGATTTGCAATGCAGGACTGTCACTACCAATTTCAGACGTTGCCGTTTGGGCTTTCCACGGCCCCGAGAATTTTCACCAAGGTAATGGCGGAAATGATGGTGCTCCTGCGCAGGCAGGGGGTCACAATTATCCCATACTTGGACGATCTCCTCATAAAGGCGAGATCTCGGGAGAGGTTGCTGGACAGCGTGTCTCTGTCCATGAAGACGTTGCAGATACACGGCTGGATTCTCAATATACCGAAGTCCCAGCTAGTCCCTACAACGCGTCTGACCTTTTTGGGGCTGATTCTAGACACAGACCAGAAAAAGGTTTTTCTTCCGATCGAAAAGGTTCAGGAACTCATAGCCATGGTCAGGAACCTATTAAAACCAAAAAAGGTTTCAGTGCATCATTGCACGCGGGTCCTGGGGAAGATGGTGGCTTCCTACGAGGCCATCCCTTTCGGCAGGTTCCATGCGAGGACTTTTCAATGGGACCTCTTGGACAAGTGGTCCGGGTCCCATTTACAAATGCATCAAAGGATCACCCTGTCTCCCAGGACCAGGGTATCTCTCCTGTGGTGGCTGAACAGTGCTCACCTACTAGAAGGTCGCAGGTTCGGCATTCAGGACTGGGTCCTGGTGACCACGGACGCAAGCCTCCGAGGCTGGGGAGCAGTGACACTGGGAAGACATTTCCAAGGTCTCTGGTCAAGCCTAGAGTCTTGTCTCCACATCAACGTCCTGGAGTTGAGGGCCATATACAACGCCCTGCATCAAGCGGAGGAATTGCTTCGGAGAAAACCGGTTCTGATTCAGTCAGACAATGTCACTGCAGTGGCTCATATAAACCACCAAGGCGGAACAAGGAGCAGAATGGCCATGGCAGAAGCGACCAGGATTCTACGCTGGGCAGAAGGCTATGTAAGCGCGCTGTCACCAGTGTTCATCCCGGGGGTGGACAACTGGGAGGCGGACTTCCTCAGCAGGCACGACCTGCATCCGGGAGAGTGGGGACTTCATCAAGAAGTCTTCGCACAGATCACGGATCGTTGGGGACTGCCTCAAATCGATATGATGGCATCCCGTCTCAACAAAAAGCTAAAGCGGTATTGCGCCAGGTCAAGGGACCCTCAGGCGGTAGCGGTAGACGCTCTGGTGACACCTTGGGTGTTCAGATCGGTCTATGTGTTTCCTCCTCTTCCTCTCATACCCAATGTGTTGACAATAATACGAAGAAGCAAGGTCAGAACAATACTCATTGTTCCGGATTGGCCACGGAGGACTTGGTATCCGGAGCTGCAAGAGTTGCTCGCAGGGGATCCGTGGCCTCTTCCTCTAAGGCAGGACCTGCTGCGGCAGGGGCCCTGTCTGTTCCTAGACTTACCGCGGCTGCGTTTGATGGCATGACGGTTGAACGCCGGATCCTAGCGGAAAAAGGGATTCCGGAGGAAGTCATTCCTACCCTGATCAAGGCTAGGAAAGATGTGACGTTAAAACATTATCACCGTATATGGCGGAAATATGTTTCTTGGTGTGAGGCCAGAGCTGCTCCTATGGAGGAGTTCCATTTGGGCCGTCTACTTCACTTCCTTCAAACAGGAGTGACTTTGGGCCTAAAATTAGGGTCCATAAAGGTCCAGATTTCGGCCTTATCCATTTTCTTTCAAAGAGAATTGGCCTCTATTCCTGAAGTACAGACCTTTGTGAAGGGAGTGCTGCATATTCAGCCTCCCTTTGTGCCTCCGGTGGCGCCTTGGGATCTTAACGTGGTGTTACGTTTCCTCTAGTCACCTTGGTTTGAGATGAGCGGGTTCGGTTTTACTCGGTTTTACTCGGTTCTCAAAACGGCATCTAATTGGCTCACGGATGTCACGTGTTTTGGATAGCCAATAAGATTCGGTTTTGAGAACCGAGTAAAACCGAGTAAAACCGAATCCGCTCATCTCTAGACTTTGAACCACTCAAAACTGTGGAGTTGAAATACCTCACGTGGAAAGTGGTCATGTTGTTGGCGTTAGCTTCGGCAGGACGTGTTTCCGAATTGGCGGCTTTATCACATAAAAGCCCATACTTGGTTTTTCACGTGGATAGGGCAGAGTTGAGGACTCGCCCTCACTTTCTGCCAAAAGTGGTCTCATCTTTTCATGTGAACCAACCTATTGTCGTGCCTGTGGCTACACGGGGCTTGGAGGATTCCGAGTCCCTGGATGTAGTCAGGGCTTTGAAGATTTATGTGACCAGAACGGCTAGAATCAGGAAGACTGAAGCTTTGTTCGTTCTGTATGCGGCCAACAAGGTTGGCGCTCCTGCTTCAAAGCAGACTATTGCTCGCTGGATCTGTAACACGATTCAGCAGGCGCATTCTACGGCAGGATTGCCGTTACAGAAATCGGTTAAGGCCCATTCCACTAGGAAAGTGGGCTCTTCTTGGGCGGCTGCCAGAGGAGTACTTGGTCGGGGACAAACACCTTTGCAAAGTTCTATAAGTTTGATACCCTGGCTGAGGAGGACCTCCTGTTTGCTCAATCGGTGCTGCAGAGTCATCCGCACTCTCCCGCCCGTTTGGGAGCTTTGGTATAATCCCCATGGTCCTGACGGAGTCCCAGCATCCTCAAGGACGTTAGAGAAAATAAGATTTTACTTACCTGTAAATCTATTTCTCGTAGTCCGTAGAGGATGCTGGGCGCCCGTCCCATGTGCGGACTTCTTCTGCAAGACTTGTATATAGTTATTGCTTACATAAGGGTTATGTTATAGTTTTTCGGTGGAACCGTGGCTATGTTGTTGTTCATACTGTTAACTGGGTAAGTTTATCACAAGTTATACGGTGTGATTGGTGTGGCTGGTATGGTTCTCGCCCTTAGATTTACAAAAATCCTTCCTCGTACTGTCCATCTCCTCTGGGCACAGTTTCCCTAACTGAGGTCTGGAGGAGGGGCATAGAGGGAGGAGTCAGTGCACATCCAGAGTCCAAAGCTTTCTTAAAGTGCCCTATCTCCTGCGGAGCCCGTCTATTCCCCATGGTCCGTACGGAGCCCAGCATCCTCTACGGACTACGAGAAATAGATTTACCGGTAAGTAAAATCTTATTTTTCTTGCTTATTACACCAACCGTATCCCAATCACTATTCACTTAATCTTATATGTCAGCCAAGCAGGCAGACAGAACATACACTAGATCATCTGCAATCACAGGCTAGGTGGCAAAGTCATTTTCATATATGCAAATTATTTTGCATCTTATTCATTATGTCTATAAAAAGGACCACATGTCCTCAAACAAAACAGGCCCCACGGGTGCGTCAGCCCACCGGGGATCTTCCCTGTAAGCCCTATGGCCAATCCGCCTCTGCATACTGCTCTCCAGTGTGCAGCTCCCCAGCTGCAGAATATTGGGGCAGATGTATTAATCTTGGAGAAGTGATAAAGTGGTGATAAAGAAGTGATAAGTGGAAGATGCTAATGCACCAGCCAATCGTTACGAGTTAGAAAAATTACAGTTGGGAGCTGATCGGCTGGTGTGTTATCACCTTCCACTTATCACTTCTTTATCACTTCTCCAGGCTTAATACATCTGCCCCATTATTTGTTTAAGGGCCTGTCTCTGTGGAGGTTTACTGGGGCAGATGTATTAACCTGGAGATGGCATAAGGAAGTGATAAACCAGTGATATGTGTAAGGTGATAAAGGCACCAGCCAATCAGCTCCAGTATGTAAATTAACAGTTAGGATCTGATTGGCAGGTGTGTTTATCACCTTGCACATATCACTGGTTTATCACTTCCTTATGCCTATTCCAGGTTAATAAATCTGCCCCATTGTGTGCCTTTGTGTGTATTATAACTTATAAGGCAGTCGGCAGTGCCAGTCATAGTAGTGCCATATACCCTGTCCTGCTGGTATCCTGAATACCGTATCCAGCTGTATCCTGAGAATGAGTGTGGATCATAACATAGACAGTAACTAGGTCGACAGTCACTAGGTCGACCACTATTGGTCGACAGTGACTAGGTCGACACCTGAAATTTGTGGACATGGTCATTAAGTCGACATGGGAAAAGTTTGACTTGAGTTTTTGAAAGGGTTTTTTTTGGTGTTGTTTTCTTCGTAAAGTGACCGGGAACCCCAATTAGTGTACCGTGTCCCCTTGCATGGCGAATGATTCTGGCAAGGTGCCACGCTTCACTTCCGTTGCGCTTGGCACAGGTTACCATTCCCAATTGTGGTCCACGTGGATCATAAACTATGAAAAAGCTCCAAAAATGAATAAAATAAAAAAATCTTGTCAACCTTTTTCCATGTCGACCTTGTCCAGGTCGGCCTAGTGACCATGTCGACCTAACCCATGTCAAACAATAGTGGTCGACCTAATGAGTGTCGACCTAAGTACTGTCGACCTAGGGACCGGATACCCCTGAGAACCTTATCCTGCCAATGCAACCTGTATCCTGTATACTTTGTCATTACTTTGCATTGTCTGAATTATATACTACATTGGGGTAAATTTACTAAGATTCGTATTTTCCCGTTTCAGGTCAAAGTTCAATCACGAATGACATCGAAAGTGTAAAACTGCAACTTTTTGAATTGATTACGACTAATTTACTAAGCTGTCGTATTCGGGTTTTTCTTTTGTTCCGATGTCGATGTCATTCGTGGTTTTTTTTCTATTTTTACGGCAGTGATTAGCAAAACACTGCCGACTTTTTTACAATGAATCTCGGCCGGATCTGTGTGATCCGTGCTGGGGTTCATTTTTTTTGTTTTTTTTAAATTAAACACTGTCAAATATTTTAAAAAAAATTGCGTGGGGTCCCCCCTCCTAAGCATAACCAGCCTCGGGCTCTTTGAGCCGATCCTGGTTGCCGAAATATGGGAAAAAAAATGACAGGGGTTCCCCCATATTTAAGCAACCAGCATCGGGCTCTGCGCCTGGTCCTGGTTCCAAAAATATGGGGGACAAAAAGAGTAGGGGTCCCCCGTATTTTTAAAACCAGCACCGGGCTCCACTAGCTGGACAGATAATGCCACAGGGGACCCCTACTCTTTTTGTCCCCCGTATTTTTGGAACCAGGACCAGGCGCAGAGCCCGATGCTGGTTGCTTAAATATGGGGGAACCCCTGTCAATTTTTTCACCATATTTCTGCAACCAGGATCGGCTCAAAGAGCCCGAGGCTGGTTATGCTTAGGAGGGGGGACCCCACGCAATTTTTTTTGAAAAAATAAGCACTTTCCCACCCCTTCCCACTGATATACATGCACGGTTCTCATGGATCCGTGCATGCCTATCCAATCACGAATAAAAAAAAAAGGTCTGTTTTTTTTTAGCACTTTTTTACGAGTTGTAATTTTTCACGGCAGTGTTTTTTTTTTTTTTGCTTTGCACTTTTTGACCGATGGTGTATTCATTCGTGATTTTTTTCCTAGGACTTCAAAATATTACGAATGCCCTCATCACTGCCGTGATTATTGCTTAGTAAATTACCGAGATGACACTTTGATGAAAAAACGGCATCTCAGTCAAAATCGGGAGCTTAGTAAATTTACCCCATTGACTGTGACCCTTGCTACCCTTGTTTTCCAGGTGAAGTATCCTGTTTAGGACTGTTTAAGACTGGTACTTATTCTACAACGTAATGCCTGCATGTGACGTTTAATCTGATCAAGCATTCTGTCCTGCAAAAGCTAATACCTAAGCTGTATTCAACCTTGTTACTGCATCTTCAAGGTTACCTGTTACACTGCATGCTTCCGTTAGAACTTTTTCATAATACAGCTTCATACCTCCCAACTTTTCATTTTTATAAAGAGGGACACATGCGCGGCAAAGCTGCGTGTGCTCCCAAAAGGGGCGTGTCCTAATAAAAGGGGCGTGGCTCGCGATTGCATGCACACAGCGCCTATTCACCGCTGCTCCGTAAGCAGGGCAGCGAGTGCATGAGCCTCTCAACTGCGCCCCCCTACCCCACCGCGGGACACTGCGGCCCGCAGGTGGGACAGCGGGACAGTTCCCAAAAAATGGGACTGTCCCGTGAAATCGGGACAGTTGGGAGGTATGCAGCTTTATTGAACCAAACATTCCTGTAGGAGCATTTTAAGCGAGGAGAGGGATCCATGTGCAGACTCAGGGTGGGCTGTAGACTCCAACATTGTGCCAGAGTCTATTGGGCATGTGCAGGTATCCGGAAATATGGCGCCCGCCATGGTCCGGAGACAGATTTCCTATTGTGCATGTGTGCAGCAGGCATTTTTAGAGTGATTATTTGCCGCGGCTGCAGCGCCCGTCAGGAGACTCCGGAAAGGTAGGTATAAAACAACATGGATGCAATGTGGGCCAATCCTGGACCCATGGGCCCGTGTGCACTGCACACATTGCACCCATGATAGAACCATGAATGATTCCTGTAATATATTCCATTCTACCTCAGCATATATTCTTTTCTTGCAATTTACCTATCAGACAAGGAAGGTGTAATCATAACAGTACTCAGATTCACTTTTACAAGTGTCTGCAAAACTAGGGACACAAGCCACGAGGCCAGTGGTTCTCTAAGAGTGTGCCGTGGCTCCCTGGGGTGCCTCGGGACACTTGCACGGTGCCCTGGGTTGGTGTTCCAGGACCAATTAAAATTATTTATGGTTAATGTAATAGGCAAAACCAGTGCTGGTGGCTGTCAATCATAAAATATGCGGCCAACACTAGCAAATCTTGTCCCTCACCACATAACTGACCCTAAGGATGACATATAAACACAATTTACTTCATTTAATATTTATTTCTAAATTTCCCAATAAGAAACGTATGGCTTAGGGGTGCCGTGTAAAGAATTCTGATACTCTAGGGCGCTGTAATTCAAAAAAGTTTGAGAACCACTGCACTACTCTGTCCAGCTCTACCCATTTTTAATTAGATGCACCCTCATCTTGCCCCATAAATCTCTATACTTTTGCAGAAAACTGAGCACATCAGCACAAGCTGATATGCGACTTCAACGCCTTACCGGGTTTGTGCATCAACTTAAGGGGTCTATTCACATAGGTGTGCGCAGCTAATTTTATTAGGGGGTGCACTGTCTTTTGGGCGTGTCTAGCACCGCCCAGGGACATGTCTAACACTACTTAACATTCTCTCAGTAAAATCACATGGCTTAATCTAATTTCTCCCTAGTTCCTAATTCTACAAGTAGATATAATACACCCCAGAGAAATAAAATGAAACATAATGGTGACACCACCGGCCAGTACTGTCTGCTACAGCACAACACCATGTCCTAGCTGCTGCTGCACCCTATTGCTGCCTACACTTCCCCAACCTATCCCTGACCCAGCGGCAGAACTAGAGTGTGATGGGCCTAGGTCATACTTGCCTCCTCTCCCGGAATGGCCGGGAGGCTCCCGAAAATTGGGTGACCCTCCCAGCCCCCCAGAAGAGCAGACAAGTCTCCCGATTCGCAGGGTCCCCCCTGCCCGTCCGCCCACTTAGTGTGTAAAGTGGGCGGTCCGGGCAGTTGATGATGCGATTCTTGCTGAATCGCGTCATCATAGCCACGCCCCCTGCAGTGTAATGTCGGTGATCGCGGCATTACAGAGTGGGGGGCGTGGCTTAAAGGAGGTGTCATTGTGACCCCGCCCCGCCTCCGGCCCACCCCCTCCTCTATGTCACAGCCTCCCCTGCCCGCCCTCTGAGCCTCCCCTGCCCGCCCTTCCGCAGAGAGCAGCCAGAATGTCGGTAAGCATGGCCTAGGTCCATATGCACACACACACACACACACACACACACACACACACACACATACACACACACACACACACACACACACACACACACACACACACACACTGAATTTGAGTGGGCCACTTTGAAAAGTTGGAGATTTTTATACAAGTAAAGTTTAAAATTTACATATGTGCCATCAGAGCCACATTTGCCCATCAGACCCATCCTCTGCAGGACACCAGCATTTGTCACACATGTCCCCATGCTCACCAGATACTGACAGTAGTGCGGCTTATTCACATTATGCCGTACATCATGAGTCAAAATGCACATTGTGCCACACGGTATGAGCCGAGTTCGCATTATACCACTCACAGTTACAGACCGTACTGTTGAACTGCTGGCTGATTCATTAAGTCAATGAATTTGATTGAATTTGTTCTCCTCTGATATGCTGCTCTTCCACAGTGGCATTGGTGCGGCAAATGAGGAGCGAGAGTGTGGGCCAGTGCGAGGGCATGATATCATTGCGTCACATAGCACAGTTAGAGGAGGAGCTGGGAGGAGGTTTATGTGCACCCATGATTAACTCGGGAACCTGGCCTCCATGGGCCAGTAATACAGTTCTGACCGGCAGGGTAATAATGATTAAAATAATTATTTCAATTAAACTCCAGCGTCTCCCAGTGGGGCTTTCTTACAGTATGTTCTGCAGACAATGGGGCCGATGCAGAATTGGATGCAAGATATCAGGAATAGTAACTTACTGTCTGTCTCAGTGACAGAGACTCTGTTGAACCATCTCAGCAGAATGTGTCATCCGGCGGCTTTGAGTCCCCCTGAGAGCAATTCTGCCTGTTGCGTGGATGCACATGAGGATTGAGAGAGCAGGTGGGCTGGAGGAGAGCACAGGCTGGCGGGCGAGAGGGCTGAAGGAGAGCACGGATGGGCGGGAGGGCTGGAGGAGTACACGGGCAGGCTGGAGGAGAGCATCAGGCTGGAGGAGAACACGGGTGGGCGTGTGTGCGGGCTGGAGGAGAGCATGGGCAGATGGGCAGCAGGGTGGGATTTGGAGGAGAGCACGGGCAGATGACAGAAAGGGAGGGCGTGCTAGAGGAGAGGAAGAGCGGATGGGAGGGAGGGCTGGAGGAGAGGATGGGTGGACAGGAGGGAGGAGTGCAGACGGGAGGGAGGTCTGGAGGAGAGGATGGGTGGACAGGAGGGAGGAGAGGGCAAATGGGAGGGAGGGCTGGAGGAGAGGATGGGTGGACAGGAGGAAGAGAGGATGGACTGGAGGGAGGGCTGGAGGAGAGGATGGGCGGGTGGATGGGAGGGAGGGTGGGCTGGAGGAGAAGATGTGCGCATGGGAAGGAGGGTGGACTGGAGGAGAGGACGGGAGGTAGGGTGGGCTGGAGGAAAGGACTGGTGGAAGGGAGGGAGGGAAGGTGGGCTGGAGGAGAGGACGGGCGCATGGGAGGGATAGGACGGGGCGGATGGGAGGATGGGAGGCAGAGGGCGGGTTGATCGGAGGGAGGGAGGGCTGGAGGAGAGGACAGGCGGACAGACGGGAGGGAGGGCAGGAGGAGAGGACAGGTGGATGGGAGGGAGGGTGGATAGGAGGAGAGGAAGGGCGGACGGGAGAGAGGGAGGGCTGGAGGAGAGGACTGGTAGATGGGAGAGAGGGAGGGCTGGAGGAGAGGATGGGCGGATGGGAGAGAGGGAGGGCTGGAGGAGAGGACTGGTAGATGGGAGAGAGGGAGGGCTGGAGGAGAGGATGGGCGGACCGGAGAGAGGGAGGGCTGGAGGAGAGGACTGGTAGATGGGAGAGAGGGAGGGCTGGAGGAGAGGATGGGCGGATGGCAGAGAGGGAGGGCTGGAGGAGAGGATGGACGGGAGGGAGGGTGGGCTAGAGGAGAGGATGGACAAGAGGGTGGTCTGGAGGAGAGGACGGTCGGACGGGAGGGAGGGCGGGATGGAGGAGAGGACGGTCATATGAGAGGGAGTTCAGGCTGGAGGAGAGGACGGTCAGACGGTAGGGAGGGTGGGCTGAAGGAGAGGACGGTCAGATGGGAGGGAGGGTGGGCTGGAGGAGAGGAAGGTCGGACGGGAGGGAGGGCGGGATGGAGGAGAGGAGGACGGTCGGACGAGAGGGAGGGCGGGCTGGAGGAGAGGACGGTCAGACGGTAGGGAGGGTGGGCTGGAGGAGAGGACGGTCGGATGGGAGGGAGGGTGGGCTGGAGGAGAGGAAGGTCGGACGGGAGGGAGGGCGGGCTGGAGGAGAGGACGGTCAGACGGGAGGGAGGGCAGGCTGGAGGAGAGGATGGTCGGACAGGAGGGGAGGATGGTCGGACGGGAGGGGAGGACGGTCGGATGGGAGGGAGGGTGGGCTGGAGGAGAGGATGGTCAGACGGGTGGGCTGGAGGAGAGGACGGTCGGACGGGAGGAGAGGTCGGGAGGGAGGGTGGTCAGGAGGAGCAGACGGGAGGATGGGAGAGCTGGAGGAGAGGACTTGGGAGGGCCGAAGGAGAGGATAGGAGGGAGGGAGGTCTGGAGGAGAGGATGGACAGACGAGTGGGCTGGAGGAGAGGACGGTCGGACGAGGGGGCTAGAGGAGAGGACGGACGGTCGGACGGGAGGGAGGGTGGGTAGGAGGAACAGATGGGAGGGTGGGAGAGCTGGAGGTGAGGACTTGGGAGGGCGGGAGGAGAGGACAGGCGGATGGGAGGAAGGGTGGATAGGAGGAGAGGAAGGGCGGACGGGAGAGAGGGAGGGCTGGAGGAGAGGACTGGTAGATGGGAGAGAGGGAGGGCTGGAGGAGAGGATGGGCGGATGGGAGAAGGGAGGGCTGGAGGAGAGGACAGGCAGACGGGAGAGAGGGTGGGCAGGAGGAGAGGATGGACGGGAGGGAAGGTGGGCTAGAGGAGAGGATGGACAAGAGGGCGGTCTGGAGGAGAGGACGGTCAGACGGGAGGGAGGGATGTAGGAGAGGACGGTCGGACGAGAGGGAGGGCGGGCTGGAGGAGAAGACGGTCAGAAGGTAGGGAGGGTAGGTTGGGGGAGAGGATGGTCGGATGGGAGGGAGGGCGGGCTGGAGGAGAAGAAGATCGGACGGGAGGGAGGGCGGGCTGGAGGAGAGGACGGTCAGACGCGAGGGAGGGCAGGGCTGGAGGAGAGGATGGTCGGACGGGAGGGAAGGACGGTCGGACGGGAGGGGAGGACGGTCGGATGGGAGGGAGGGTGGGCTGGAGGAGAGGATGGTTGGACGGGTGGGCTGGAGGAGAGGACGGTCGGACGGGAGGAGAGGTTGGGAGCGAGGGTGGTCAGGAGGAGCAGATGGGAGGATGGGAGAGCTGGTGGAGAGGACTTGGGAGGGCTGGAGGAGAGGATAGGAGGGAGGGAGGTCTGGAGGAGAGGACGGACAGACGAGTGGGCTGGAGGAGAGGACAGTCAGACGAGGGGGCTAGAGGAGAGGATGGTTGGACGGGAGGGAGGGTGGGCAGGAGGAGCAGATGGGAGGGTGGGAGAGCTGGAGGAGAGGACTTGGGAGGGCGGGAGGAGAGGACAGGAGGGAGGGAGGGAAGGCTGGAGGAGAGAATGGGCAGACGGGAGGGCTGGAGGAGAGGATGGTCGGACGGGAAGGAGGAGAGAATGGGCAGACGGGAGAGAGGGCTGGAGGAGAGCGCAGATGGGTGGGTGGAGGGATCTGGGGGAGAGCGCAGGTTGGAGGAGAGCGCTGATGGCGGGCAAGCTGGATGAGAGTGCGGGCAGAAGGGGGGGCTGGAGGAGAGCACAGGTGTGCACTGCCTGTGACGTGGATGCACACAAGGATTAAGAGGACAGGCTGTAGGAGAGCATGGGTGGGTGGGTGAGCAGGCGTGCGTGCAGGCTGGAAGATATCACGGGCGGCCGTGCGTGTGGGCTGGAGAAAAGCACCGAGCGGGCTGGTGGAGAGGGTGGGCTGACGGAGAGCACGGGTGGGAGAGCTGGTGGAGAGCACGGATGGGAGGGAGAGCTGGCGGAGAGCAAGGGCAGGCGCGCGCTGTGACACCATTGTGTCCCTTGGTGACACAATCAGTCCCCCTGTGAGGTCACTGGCCACTCAGCAGTTATTATCGGCGGGGCGGCCGGCCGGCGCAGCAGGTGCAGCGGGGGGCACTGGATTGAGCTGCAGGCTGGGGTCCGATTGCACACGCGGCGATCACTATGCTGCAGCAAGACTGGAGTGTGGGGGGTGCCAGACATTAGGGGGTGCATGTGCGCACCAGGCATCCCCCGTGCACACGCCTATGTCTATTCATGAAGTAGTGAAAAGTGTGGAGAAGTGAGCCAGCGGAGAAGTTGCCCCAATCAGCATTGAAGTAACATTTATAATTTGCATACTATATAATTGTATGGAGCAGCTGATGAGCAACTTCTTCACAGACTCACTTCTCCACTCTTTTCACTGCTTCATGAATAGACCCCTCAGTGTTCAAATAAACATATTTCAAGACGTTTCTGTTGAACAATTAAGCAATTCCAATAAATAAATAAAATGTTGTATCTTTTATTTTTGAATTTAGGAGCAAGTTTATCGTTAGGAGTACTGATCTGGGCAAAAGGAAGGATTTTCAATCACCAAGGCAGCCATGCGATACCTACCTACCCCAATGAGGCTGGATGATGACAGTTAATTTACTGTGATCCATTCGGTCCATTATCTCCAATGCAGCTGACTATCGCTGAACTATTTTTTTATATATTGCAGGCGAACAGTTTTGCAGTCCTAACCGGCATTAAAAATTAGCTTTATCATCGCAAACCAGTACCTACTGATGAAGCTGTGCTAATTATTGCTAAGATTAGGGGATATATTTACAAAGTGGCAGCTTTTCAAAGCTGCCGATTGTCGGAGGTTATTGTGACTGGGTTTAAGACAGCAATAAAATTAATTTAAAAAAGCAGACATGTTTTGCATGTAATATTATTTACCATTTTAAATCCTATTGCCAGAACCGGTAACAATCATTGGGTTTTGGAAAGCTGACACCTAGTCAATATATCGTATATATTGCATATTTATCTTAGTGCCTATTTATAAATCTGGGATAGGCAATTCGCATAGGAAGAAGAAAAAAATGCAGGTGCACACCCTTGGCACCGAGCACTGGTAATAACAATAATAATTGTAAATTCTGCAATGAAACATAGCGAAAAAATTAGGTGCTTGGCATAATTTGCAGTCAAATATTTGGGCCCACCCACCACGTCTAGGTGGCCTCATCATCAGGTGGGTCCCTACATTAAGATACTTTACAAATCCAGGGCACAGGACCCACCAAGTCAGCACAGGCCAAACACCCCAAGGCATCAAAATAGCGAGAGGTTAATGTGTTAATAAGTGTTAATAAGAAGTCTAGCACCTCCCCAATCTATTAGCTGCCATGTGATGTCATCCTGAGATTGTGCTACTTATACCTGACAATGAGGACCAGTAAAGACGAAATGGGCTTTCTGGATCCCAGCTTGGCTATATATCAATACACATGTGAGGTTCTTCCATTTTTTACTGGTAATTCATTGGATATAGCTGTTACCAGTGTCCACTGCCCCCAATGGTAGATAGACACCTTAGTGCTCCTTATTTTTATTTGAGAGCGAATGGAATCAATGTATTAATTTAATTTCACCATATAAGTCCTAGTGAAATGGGGATTGGCCTTGTGCAAAACTGCCTGGATTTTTTATTTTTTAGAGATTGTCAGGATGCTGTTTGAGCTTTCTGGCCAATCAGAGTAGGCATTATACATTTATTATTTATCAGAGCAATTATTATTTATTGATTATGGGAAATTAATAATTCATAATTACAGCCCAACAACAAAAAAATGTTTAGTTACCAAAGGTATTTAAATGAATTTCACATATTTTGGGATTGCTGAACTAAATAAATATTGTTCTTTTTTTCAAATCATAAGAAAATGGCTACCCTCAATAGGGAACTTAATCTATACCTGTTTCACATTGCAAAAATAACCCGGTATAGACCCGGCAATATACATTGCCGGGTCGTCACGGGTCATTGTGCGATGACCCGGTAATTCATCCCCGGTAATAAGAAGGGTTATTCCCGGGTTGAATACTGAGTCAGTGGCAGTGTGATTGGGTACCCATTCACACCATAGGGAGAAGCGGAGCGGAGATGAGCTCATCTCACAGCGCCGCCTCCACCCCTGCTGCTCGCTCCGCCCCTGTCGCTATGGCAACCGACCCGGCATATTGCCGGGTCTGAAAGCCAGCGCAGAGGCTCCAATGCCGGACCCCACCCGGGAAGGACCCGTTTCCGATTCCCGGGTGAGATCTGGTATTGGAAATGTGAAAGGGGTACTAAAAACAGAAATTGACGGCAGATAAGAATCCCTTGGCCCATCTAGTCTGCCCATGAACACACACTTACCTGTACACACTAGGGTTAATTTTTGTCAGGATCAAATTAACTTACCAGTATATTTTTGGGATATGGAGGGAAACCCACACTGGTATAGGGAGAACGGACAAACTCCACACAGCACCATAGTGGAAATCAAACCCATGACCTCAGTGGTGTGAGGCAGTAATGCTAACGGCTACACCATCCGAACTTAGCCATAATACTTGCATAAGGAAATTCTACTGGAACATTCTAGAAGGTAAAACTTGCAACTATGCTAGATCATTCTAGAATTTTCCCTCTCCGTATATAAGTGATTGGCAGTGTCAAGTGAGAGTTGTCAGTTGAGTGTTTTATGTTGTCGATTGTGTTTTTCTTGTAGTTTGTCCATGTACCTCATAATTAGAGCCAATCTATCAAAACCATGTCTAATTCGTATTCAGCACCACAAAGTTACCCCAAAATCACTCTAATATGATTGCCAATAAAATTAATATTAAATAGTGTTATCTTTTGAAGGCAAAATTATTTTGTGTATATTCTTTTCTGCCAGGCACCCATCTCTCACACCTCTCTTCCCTGCCCCCAGATACCCCACCACCAATACTCTCTCTTCCTGCTGCCACGCTGGTACCCTTTGCCAGTCACCCTCTGGTACCTAGCCATGCGCATTTTGTGGCAGCACTTCCACTCAATATTATGGGCCCTTACCATAACACTCCTGCGTGGTCGCTTCCTGCTCTAGGTTGACGATGCTTTTGCCTAACCTTACATGTTGTATTGCTTTTAAAACCACCACAAAACAACTTGTGGTCTGGCTTTTCACCCTTCCAAGCAATGGCCATTAATGTGGTCTGAAGGGCAAAATGTACGAAAACAGTAAAAAAAAAAAAAAAACTATAGAAAAAAAATTACTGGTAAATAAATAATCCCCTAAATGTTCACATATATTAGCTGGTCGATCACCTATATTAGCAATATTCATTTTAATTGCAACTTTTTTTTTGTTACAGGGAGAACAAATTCTCTAAAGAAGCATTGTATTGCTGTACTCTCTGTAATTACATGTATATTGCTTTTTTCAATATCCTGGTAAGTAAATACATACATCCTGTAAAATCATGTACAGTAATTTCAAGACTTTTCAGCAATTTTGAGAAATATGTGTGTATTATGGAAGCAATGCATGTGTTCCTGAAGGTATTACAAGTAGTTATAGATGTATCCCAAAAAAGGGGGCACCTCCTTCATTGCCCAATTTTCACAGTGCATGCCCCACTTTTGGCATACAGCATGTGCCCTGATACTGGACAATGGCAGAGGAGCCATCTGGAAGATAGGACACGGGCAGAAGAAAAGCAGAAGTGGAAAGGCTAGCACTGTGGTGGGTGTGTGTGTGTGTGTGTGTGTGTGTGTTTTTGCTACAGCATAAGCCCTTGCCAGGGCCAAATGAGGCACTGATAGTGAGCCTCTATTTTGCCTCTGATCAACTGGAATCAAGGCATACCCCAAGGAAATATGTAGAATATGATGAATATGCCACCCCCTTTTGGCGGTGGTTATCCTTTTTATATGGAGACCAGGAAATATTTATATATTTTTTAAATTAATTATAGTTCAGGACATGGGAGTCTCTGGGTTAGCATAACTAAACACTAAACTGCTTCAGAACATCATTAAACTTGTTCTGAACATTCAAACGTGCTTCGCTCACCACAGGTTACTATTCCCAAAAGAGCAGTGTTCTGAGGCAGTTTAGCTATGCTAGCCCAGGGGGTCCTATTTTTCTTAACATGAAGCCAGAAATCCTTTGAAATTAAAGATGTTAAATATCAAGTTGCACTTACAATACACAATGGTAAAAAGCATTTGAAATCTTTACAGTGGCAAAACAGGAGATGATCACTGTATATCACTTTTATTTACAGCAGGTTGGCACTGCCATGGGCACCAGGTTAACTCCCAGTTTTGCCACTTTATTTATGGCATACTGGGAGAAGCATCACATTTGGCATGGGGATGGTCTGTTGTCCTGGCAGTGCTTTATAGCTGATATTCTTTTTATTTGGGGGTGAGATAAAGAGCACATTTTAGCTTTTTGCACTGCCCTTAATTTAAATGATTCATCCATTAATTGTTCTTCTCACGTAGTAACGAGGAGGTGTCATTTCTTGATGTAAGTATGTATATAATGCAGAGCTCGATTAATACTAAAACATTTAGGAAGCTCACGGATTTGAAAGGCTTTATAAATAAAACTAAGCAACATCACTCTAACTGGCTAGATGGAATTACCTTTGCGCAATTTTTGAGAATGAAAAGAAATCACACAGCTGCAAAAGTATGTAATCAACAACTAAATGAAACCACAGAATGCTTTCATGCAATAGGGAGAAAGGGCTCATTAGGTATTAAAAATGAAGAACCATATACAAATGATAGATTTCAATGGGCTGTTATTAGTCAATAAAACAAGTGTTTTAAAGATATCGACAATGTGTTTAAAAGAAACTGTAAATTACTTAAGCAAGATTCCGTAATAGAGGGGTCTATACCTGAAAAACCTGTGTTTATTTACAGGAAGGCATCTGCCTTGAAAATCCAACTTGTTAAAAGTACTTTGGAGAGCAAAACTAGACAAACTCTGAAAGCTAAGGTCTTCCACTGGTGTGGAATGTACCTGATGTGCAAGACAGTTAAATCTAGCAGCTGCAAAATGACCAAATTTAATATTAATAATTAAACTTATCCCATTATGGAATTTATCATGCGCAACTTCAAGACCGTTATGTACATTTTGGAGTGTGCATGTGGGTTGTTCTATGTAGAGAAGATGACTAGATGTCTGAAAGATAGGTTGGCAGAACATGTTATACGCAAAGACCTAAAAACCCACACAGTATCTGGCCATCTGAGGAGGATTCATGATTCAAAAGAATGTTCTGTTAAAAAATTTTGGGGTATCCAACAAATTTTCACTAAGTAGATAGAGATATTGAGAAAAGACTCTCACAATCCGAAATGAGGTGGATTCATGAATTGAGGACCCTTGTACCCAAAGGGGCTCAATGGAGAATTCAAACTCAAATGTGTTTTTAACTTAATATCCTCTTAGAATGTTTAACTTATTTTGCACATCTCTCCTATTGCATGCAGAACACATTTGTTTCCTGTTTATGGTCCTATTTTTTATATCCATAATTTCTTAATTTGTTTTAATTGGATTGGTGTATGTTTAGTTTTTAATTGGTACATATAGTCATTATGCTTTTATGTTTACTATGTTTCCTGAGTTTTATATGGAGTACATGTGAGCTTTGATAAATTCTTTGTGGGACATAAAGGACTATATGGATGCGATTATACCCTTTTATTCAGTGAAGAACTATAATAGCTTCATTACCATGGTCACAAAACAAATAGGGTATAATCGCATCCATATAGTCCTTTATGTCCCATATAACTACCCTTCCAGGACTCAAGTGTTGACTACTAACCACTTGGCTGTTCATTTATGTAAAAATATGTGCACTATTTTATAGTCTCATCTGCAGACTTAATGATCTGAGGTATGCAATCGTGAGAATGAGATGCTGAGGGAGACATTGTGACTGGTACCTTCTCCTCTTTACAAGTCCCCATTGTCTCCCCCAACTCAGGCTCCATCAGGTTGTTTCTCAAAGGGGATTTTCTCTCTGCCTCTTTGCTGGCAGCATTTTCTTCAGACACTGCTGTGGGCCTCACACAGCAGGTATGTCCTCTGTGTTCCGCTGTCACCGCAGACTTCTGTCCCCACACTGTCAGACACTTTCGCATGTCCCTCAGATCCTTCTCCTCTCCCTCACAGATCTCTGTTACCACTTGGGTGTACATTTATGTATGTAAGATAAGGTTACTTAGAGAGTGCTTTTAATTCTTGCAAATTATTATTTTATTGTGATTTCCCATGAGTGATTGTGGCTGTACACTTGCTTGCACCTATTTATAGCTGCACTCTTTGTTTTATTGCACTCCTATCTAAGGCATTATCTGTACTATTGATGATAAAGACTAGTCAAAGAGATGTTAGACCCATAATACCTAACCATATAGTTACCTGTTGTCACATGGTGGGTACTCAGAACTTGTTGAAACATGCTAGGGTACTGTGTCTCTCAGTCATGTGCGGTCAGGTAAGGAAGATGAGGCAGAGCCTCTCCAGTCATTTTCTGTATACTCAAAACTTACAATAAAAAGAAGGTTTTGAGTGTGACTCTACTGACACTGGGGACACTGCCAACACTGCTAATGTGTCTTCCAAAAAGGGATGTATTTGTTGAATATTTTTGGTTTCTCGTGATGCCATGAGATAAGCATTATGTGTATTACAGTCCTGTGTGGAACCAAAACCCCTTAGTCTTGTGCATACTCCAGTATACTCCAGAGTTTTGACTGTAAAAATGACATGAAAAATACAAATGCTCACATGAACTCTTGGGCTCATATATGCGTGTGTTAATCTGGCTCTGATACTAGCCAGTGCCTCCTCAGCCACTTACCATGCCGCACATCACTGGTGTTCCTGTATTCTGATACTGTGTCTTGTCTAAGATCAGCTGACTGTATTTAAGCCATTCACAGAGGCTTAACTTCTCACATGACCTCAATATCCAATCCCAGGCTAAGATGCTCTATATAAACCTTTCCCAAACATCTGCTAATTGCTAGTAGATCTTGTCAAGGAGTTCCAGATTTATGTAACAGTAGCTTACTCTCTGACTCTAGCATATCCTGCCTGTACTCCTTGACTCCGCAGTGTGCCACATCCCCTGTTACTCACTGCTGGCTGCACTGTGAACATTTCATTGTGCACATTAGTGTAACGCCTCTGGCTTTCAGCACTCTGCATTCATTGCTGTACTATGAGCTTCCCTGCTACACCAGTGTGCATCACCTATTGCTCTCCAATCTCACTTGCCAGGTACACATCTTTATTTGACTTATCAAGATAGTTATTATCAGATTAAATGAAATCGGTTTTGTAACATTTATTATGTCATTAAAAAAAAAAAAAATTATGTATTACAATGTGCCTTAAATGGCACAATAAACATCTAAAAACCAATTGTGACATACTGTACAACTTGCACCTCTCTCTTAGTGATTGTTAATGTATGCACAATATTAGTATTGTCCTGCTCCTATGGTGAACTCCAGAATTAGAACAGAGTTTTATGTGGCAGTGGTAAAGTCACAATGTACACGGTCCTTTAGTTGGGGAATTCTGATCTCACTTAAATGGTAAATCCCTTGGAGTTGTAATTAATATCCAAATGGTGAATAGTCTCTTCATGGTCAGTATTTTACTTGCTGTGGTTGCTTCAACATGGAGGACTGGTTCAGGTCGCCAAAGATACGTTGTATAATCCAGAGGAAGGTTTCTGAGAATTCAAATGCATAATCTGGAACCTGATCCCTAGAGGAGGGGGTGGGCCCCTGGGCAGTGGGGGCAAATCCAACCCTGCTTACATTGATTGGACTAGGTATTTACACTCTAAAAACAATATGGCTGATAATTAGCTCACCTGAAGTCAGGGCCGGTGCTAGGGTGTTCGGCGCCCTCCTGCAAAAAATGAATTTGCGCCCTTCCTCACACACGTAAAAAGGGACAGATGCGCGCCTAAGGCACGCACCAAAAATGTAGGGGCGTGGCTTAATGGGGAAGGGGCGTGACCACAGAATAGTACCAATTCACATCACAACGCACAATATAGTGTCCATCAGTCACATTACACAGTGTTACTTATACAATAAAATGAATTGCTGAGTTAATAAAGGTCATTTACGACCAAACTGAGCGCTAGTATTTGCACAAATGCTCTGATCCCTTGAGGTGGCAGAGGCCCTATCACCATACTAGTAACTGGATATATACTGCACTTTCCAATTGCACTTGATAAGCAGATTTCTGCGCACACCTGCACCAATGCAAACACATCATGATGTACCCAACTCTCAATATCGAGTTCAACCGAATGTTAACAGCTAAAGAAGAGGTCCCAAAGTGAGAATAAATCAGATTTGTTTTTCATTCTTTCCACCATTTTCAGGTGGACCAACAAACCACACAGGTGCGTCCAGGGGCAATGCCTGGATGCAACTTTGTGCGACAGCACCTTTTTACACATTAGGGCAGACAGCGTCCCCCTTTTTACACATTACGGCAGACAGCATCCCCTTTTTACACATTACGGCAGACAGAATAGATAGATACACAGGGATAGATAGAGAGAGAGACAGACAGAATAGATAGATACACAGGGATAGATAGAGAGAGAGGCAGACAGAATAGATGATACTTACCATCTCTCCGCGCTGGCTCAGGCAGTCAGGTTCCTCGTGCTGGCAGATCCCGGGTATGGGAGAAGGAGGAGGAGGGAGGGGGACTGGAGCCACAGCAGCGCTATGTAATTGGTAGTGGCGCCGCTGCAGCAGTCCCTCTCCTTCCGCATTGGCTGGCTGCCACCGCTGTGAATGCTGGGATGAGGGAAGCGCATTCTAGCATTCACAGCAGCACCAGCCAGCCAATGCGGAAGGAGAGGGACTGCTGCAGCGGCACCGCTACCAATTACATAGCGCTGCTGTGGCTCCAGTCCCCCTCCCTCCTTCTCCTCCGGGACCTCCCCTGACGCTGCTCCTTTTCTCCTCCGGTGGCGCACACAGCACAGGAGGCTTGTAATGAGTTAATTTGACTCATTACAAGACGCTGACATAGTTGCTGGCCGTTATCCAGCACGGCGCTTCCCTGCATTGCAGACCTTGCTGAGCGGGTAGCGCCGGCCCTGGTACTATCCCTGCCCCCCTTCCACGTATACTACACTGCAGCTTCAACCCTGAACCACACTCCCCACATACTACATCGCCGCTACCCTGCATCCGCCTCCCCGCACACATTAATATGAACCCTCACCCCAAGCACACATTAATAGGACACACCCCCCTCCCCCAGCACACATTAGTATGACCCCCCTCCTCAAGCACAGAATAGGGCACGCCTCCCCCTCCCACATTAATAGGATCCCCACAAGCACAGATTAATTGGACACCCCTCCCCAAACGCAGAGTAATAGGACCCCCCTCCACAAGTAGATTAATGACCCCCCTCACCAAGCATACATTAATTGGACGCCCCCAGCACACAGTAATAGGACCCCCCCAGCACACAATAGGACTTCCTCACCCTCCACAGCACACAGTAACAGGATCCCCCCCCCCTCCCCAGCACACAGTAATAGGACTCCCCCCCCTCCCAGCACAGTAATAGGACCTCCTTACCCTCCACAGCACACAGTAATAGGACCCCCCTCCCAGCACACAGTAATAGGACCCCCCTCCCCAGCACACAGTAATAGGACCCCCCCTCCCCAGCACACAGTAATAGGACCTCCTCACCCTCCACAGCACACAGTAATAGGACCCCCCTCCCCAGCACACAGTAATTGGACCTCCTCCTCCCCCTCCCAGCACACAGTAATAGGACCCCCCCTCCCAGCACAAAGTAATAGGACCCCCCTCCCCCTCCCAGCACACAGTAATAGGACCCCCCCCCCTCCCCAGCACACAGTAATAGGACCCCCCTCCCAGCACACAGTAATAGGACCCCCCTCCCCAGCACACAGTAATAGGACCCCCCCTCCCCAGCACACAGTAATAGGACCTCCTCACCCTCCCCAGCACACAGTAATAGGACCCCCCTCCCCAGCACACAGTAATTGGACCTCCTCCTCCCCCTCCCAGCACACAGTAATAGGACCCCCCCTCCCAGCACAAAGTAATAGGACCCCCCTCCCCCTCCCAGCACACAGTAATAGGACCCCCCCCCTCCCCAGCACACAGTAATAGGACCCCCCTCCCCAGCACACAGTAATAGGACCTCCTCCTCCCCCTCCCAGCACACAGTAATAGGACCCCCCCTCCCAGCACACAGTAATAGGACCCCCCTCCCCCTCCCAGCACACAGTAATAGGACCCCCCCCTCCCCAGCACACAGTAATAGGACCCCCCTCCCCAGCACACAGTAATTGGACCTCCTCCTCCCCCTCCCAGCACACAGTAATAGGACCCCCCCTCCCAGCACACAGTAATAGGACCCCCCTCCCCCTCCCAGCACACAGTAATAGGACCCCCCCCTCCCCAGCACACAGTAATAGGACCCCCCTCCAAGCACACAGTAATAGGACCTTCCTCCCCCTCCCAGCACACAGTAAAAGGACAGTCTCCCCCCTTTGTTTATCTGCAGCAGCTGCACTAACCTGAGCCACTGCTCCTCGTGTGGCTGGCTGTTAGTGCTGCTCCTCTCCTCACGCTGCTTCCTCCTCCACTACACACAGGTCAGTGTGTATCACGTGATGGAGAGGGAGGGGAGAGAGCGGGCATGCTGAAGACTGCTGTGCTGTGTCTTCAGGGAGGAGTGAGCAGGAAGGGGGGAGGGCCCTATTGCAGGAGGAGATCCGAGATGAAGATCCTCTGTACGGCCGGTGGCGCAGCAGCATGTTACACTACAGTGAGGCAGGCGCTGCTCGTCAGTATGGTTGCGGAGCAGGGAGAGCGCCTCTCTAGCCCAGCGCCTCCCTGCTTTGCAGACCTTGCTGAGCGGGTAGCGCCAAGTCTGCCTGAAGTTAATTTAATCAAAACTCATTGTTTTAGCATAAAAGCCTCAAGGAGGAAGCCAAACCTTAGAAGGCAATTATTTCACAGTTTAACAGAATTATTCACTTCTATATGTGGCTCGGAGGCCAGGACTGTTGTTAAAATTGAGTCTGAGTGCTCTAACAGCAGCTGATTGTGTAAGTGGCCATGCCAGTCCTTAAACTGAAATTATTTCACAGTTTAACAGAATAATTTACTTCTATATGTGGCTTGGAGGCAAGGACTGTTGTTAAGTGTGAAGCTTTGCAGTTTTAGGGACAAGTGAGACAGAAAAAGTGCTCACAAAAGTGGCATACTAATCTGTTTTGTTAAACTAGCACACCAGAGAGAATTAAGCCTGCTAAGTTTGTCCACAAAGTGGAAAAGGGTGTAATATGGAGGAGGTAATGAAAGTGTTTGCTGAATTGGCTGCTGGACAGCAAACTTAAATTCAGTTGCTACATGAAGGAAATCAGAAAAGGTGTGCAGGAGCCTACCCTTTCTGATGGTATTGATGCATTTTGTGCACATTTGAATGCACTGCTGTTCACGTAAAATGGCCAGAGGAGGAGTGGGCTTCCAGATTAGTACCCTGTTTTACAGGGGAGCCGCAGAGAGCATATGTTGATTTGACAGTGTCTGAGGCCAGCTCCTCTCCTTGATTGAAAGAGGATATACTCAGCAGGGTTGGCATGATGGGCACCAGTAAAGCCCAGGAGTTTCACAATTTGAGGGAGAACCCATCTGAGCCTCCCAGGGTTCAATTGACAAAGCCAGCCAGACTGAGCAAAGCCTTGTTGCAACCGTATGAAAACTCTGCACAGTGTGTGGTAGAAATGGTTGCACTAGACCATGCTAACAGGTATTAGACCAGATTGTACAACAATGGGCTCTACAGGCTGATGCCTAAACATTTTAGGAGTTAGCAGTGGTAGTTGAGTGGTACGTGACCTTTGGGAAATTGAATAAAGCCCAGCAAGGGTTGCATCCGGTACCTAAGCCCAGAACCCGGGTCCCCATGATCAAACTCAACAACACACCTACAGATGTGAGTCTGATCATATATGCAGAGACTGTCTAAAGCAGAGTGAGCTGATGGATTGCAGTATAGGGAAAACCACTCGACCTGTGGTCAGCATGGCAGCTAAAATAATTTCTCCAGCGGAAACCACCCTGTTTTGTCTGTTGGTACTAATTGAAGGCCAAGAGGTCTACACATTAGTGGATACTGGCAGTGCAGTGACCATCATCTCTGCTAACTTGGTTCCTTCGTGGTTGACCAGGTGTTACCCCCTGTAAAAGTGCTATGTATACATGGGTATATAGACGAATGCCCACGAGTGCACCTGCCAGTGGTGAAAAAAGGGTGACCAGTGAAAGCGGTAGCAATGATAACCTCCAGTCCTCCTTATCTGCTGATTTTAGGCTGTGACTTTCCACTACTTCTGGAGGTGATTAGCGGGCATGGCATCGGTGGTCAGACAGGGGAACCAAGATCTACAGAATGCCAAAGTTCTGTGACTGTAAAATCCTCTTTGGCCAGTGAGCAGTAGGGGAACAATTAGACTGAGGCACATTGGTCTCCAAATGGTGAAAGGCTGTCTTTACAGGACTTTGGGTGAGATCGACAGAATTATGGCAATTTGATAAATGCCTTTAAAATTGTTGTAGAGGTGAATAGTAATGTACCATACTTTGTATTGAAAAATTATTTATTGCACTGTGTTGCTTATTTTCAGGGTAAAATGTTAGACCAGTTGTTGGTTCCCCGAAAAACACAGGCAGATGTTAATAAGGATGGCTCACACTTATCTGTGGGGTGGAAATTTATGGGAGGAGAAAACTCTCCAGCGTATACAGTTAAGGTTCTTTTGGCCAGGCATTTATGCAGCAGTAAAAAAATATTGTCAAGAATGCCCAGTATGTCAGAAGACAGCACCCCGGCAAGAATTTAGGATGCCCTTGGTTCCCCTGCCTATCATCTTTGTGCCTTTTGAGCAAATTGGTATCGATTTGATAGAGCCAGTGGAGAAATCTGCTTGGGGTATCAATATATATTAGAAGTGGTTGACTATGCCACCAGATACCCAGAGGCCAAACACCTCTGTAATATGAAGTCTAGTAGTATTTCCCAGGAATGACTAATTATATGGTCCTGGTTTTCATACCAAAAGAGGGCCTGATGGACCAGGGTACCCCTTTTGTCTTAAAATGAATTAAAGATTTTTGTCGTCTGTTAGGAAATGATCGAATAACTACTTCAGTTTACCACCCACAGACAGATGGCCTGGTTGAACGCTTCAACCGAACCCTTTAGCAACTTATAAAAAGTGCAGCATCTCAGGAGAAGCATGACTGGGACCTACTCCTACCTTATCTCATGTTTGCAGTTTGAGAGGTACCCCAGGCCTCTGCAGGGTTTAGCCCCTTCAAATTTCTTTATGGTAGACAACCCATGGGAATTTTAGATCTGATAAAAGAAGGGTGGGAACAGCAGTCACCCCAAGAGCCTAACATCATTCAGTTTGTGACCCAACTGTACATTTTAGGCAAATAAAGACAATTCTGAACGAACATATGAACAGGGCTCAGCAGCGTCAAAAACGTAGTTATGATGTTACTGCAGTTAGCCTGTCTTTTAAAGCGGGAGATAAGGTACTGGTTCTCCTACCCACTACTGAAAGTAAATTGTATGCCAGTGGCAAAGCCCTTATGAGAAAATATAGGTGGTGGGACTTGTTAAATATAAGGTTCGGCAAGAGGGTAGAAGGAAGTCCAAATCTTCTATGTGAATTTATTAAAACCCTGTAAAGAAAATATTAGTCAACCCTCTTTAGTGGCCATGAAAACCCCAGATTGTCAGGTATGTCATTGTGCCTAAGCCTTCGGGAGCCTTAAGATTCTGTAATGATTTCCAAATTTTATTACAGTTCTCAGTTTGACTTCTACCCTATGCCCCGAGTTGATGAATTAGTAGTAATTTTAACAAAAAGTCAGTACCTCACTGCTCTCGACTTAACAAAAGGGTTCTGGCAAATTCCTTTGACTGAAGCTGCCAAGGGCAAGACAACCTTTTCCACTCCAGAGGGTATCTTTCAGTATAAAGTACTGTCCTTTGGATTATATGGAGCCCCTGCAACTTTCCAAAGAGCTATGAACAAGTTGCTCTGTCCTCATAGAGAATATGCCGCTGCATTTTAGATGATATTTTAATTTTGCACTGACTGAGAGTAATACCTTCCGAAGGTGGGGACAGTGTTACAATCTCTATGGGCACAGGGTTTCACAGCTAACGCGGAGGAGTGTGCCATCAGAATGGTGGATGCAAAGTGTTTGGGTTAGGGACTGGGTTAGAGGAAGTCCTTTCCCAGGAGGTTGATTGGAAGGTGAAACCCATACTCTACCTTAGGCAAAAATTGCTGCCCAGAGAATGCAAATAGTCAACTGTGTAAAAGGAGTGCTTGGCGATTAAATGGGCAGTAGAATCACTAAAATATTATTTGCTGGGGTGAGAATTTTTGGCTAATCACAGTCCATGCACCCTTACAATGGATGCACACGCACAAGGAAATAAATGCTTGTGTGACCCGTTAGTCTTTGGCCTTACAGCCATTAAAATTTGATGTGCAGCATCGTCCTGGAAAAAAACACCTAAATGCAGATGCTCTTTCCAGGAGGTTTGTAGGTCCCAATCTTCCTCACAACCCTGTAACGAAGCTAGCGGAGGAGGAGGAAGAGGGTGAAGAAGGGGAACTCTGGAGGATGGTCCCGGGTGGATGGCACAAATAGAGGTAGGTGAGGCAGATAGCTCGCCAGAAAATTCTTAGCTTCACCAAACTGGTTGAAGCTAAGGGGAGAGGATTGTGGCAGGGACAGCAGGATTTCCCTGTTTAAGTATGTAACTGTGGCACCCCAGAAATTGGTGTGTGGCCCCTTTAAGGCTAACTTACAGTGATTGCAGCAGAGAAGGGGAAGTGCTGGTACAGCAGGGGGTTAAGGACGGACCGTGTTCCGATCACATGTTCCAGTTGGTGAGTGCAGATTGGACAAGGCAGTCTGGGAGCAGAGGAGCCTTGTGGGATGAAGAAAGAGGAGTTGCTTAATAGTGATTGGAGATGCCAGACACACTGAGTGAGGAACAGAGCTGGAGCTGAGTAACAGATGCAAACCCCATGGTCATGCTGGGTGGTGAGACCAGTGCTGCAGAGCAGAAGCAGCAAAGGACACCCCCAGGCCTATTGAAAGGTGGCCATCTTGTGCAGTAAGGAACCACTGAGACAGGTCCAGCTAGTGAGTATCTCTACCACAGAAGTTCCGAGTGAGTACACAGACTGTTATTGTTACAAGTAACAGGCAAACAAAGTGCCAACCCAATTGTACATTTGTCACATGCTGCACATTGTAAATGGTACAAGCAGTGTAATACAGCCTTACAACGCAACATCTTACCAACCAGTCCCTGTTTAAGTATACCCAAGACAACCCCTTATTGTCTAACTGTTGAGAGATACATTTAGAGATTGTGGAAAAGAAAGAGACTGAGGGCCAGATGCATCATCACTTGGAAAGTGATAAAATGGTGAGTGAAAAAGTGCAGGCCAATCAGCTCCTAACTGCCATTTTTTAAACACTGCCTGTGACATGGCAGTTAGGAGCTGATTGGCTGACACTTTTCCACTCTCCATTTTATCACTTTCCTAGCAATGATGCATCTGGCCCTGAGACATTGATGCAAGTGAAATTGAGTTACTTTATATGGAAAGTACTGAGCTTATTTACCTAAGGAATCCTTATTACTAAGTAAGCTGTATTTGTTGAGAGACACTACAAATACATTCACTAGCTTCATCCTCTTTTGAAAACACTGAGTCAAAGTGACATTCTTTTTAACCCTAGATATCTTGTGCCATTCTCTCATTGTAAAACTGTGGCACCTCAGGATTTAAAGAGAGCTCCAATGTTAATTGCGGTGAAGATTGCAACATCCTTGTTAGGGAAAGTTACGAATATAGAAACGGTCATTGTGAATTGTATTTTTTATCACTCTTCTCATCACCACATTATTAATGTGCCATATTGGAATAAGAATATTTATCTGTGATTAGATTGATTGTCCTTTATAATTACCCATTTGTTTTCTGCATGCCATCAGCTAAAGTCAACCGTGATTTATCAATCTTCTTTAATGACTGTGATTTACCAATCTTCTTTGATGCCATGTCATTATTGTGATTATCTTATTTTTGCCAAACAACTAGTGATGAGCGGGTTCGGTTCCTCGGAATCCGAACCCGCCCAAACTTCACCTTTTTTTTACACGGGTCCGAGCGACTCGGATCCTCCTGCCTTGCTCGGTTAACCCGAGCACGCCCGAACGTTATCATCCCGCTGTCGGATTCTCGCGAGACTCGGATTCTATATAAGGAGCCGCGCATCACACGTGCATTGAGATTGATAGGGAGAGGACATGGCTGGCGTCCTCTCCGTTGTATTAGAAAAAAAAAACTGAGTGACTTAGTTTTAATAGTGGGGAGGATTGGGGACGGGGAGCAGCTGTTAGGGAGTACAGTGCAGGGTTTTGAGTTTAATCCGTTGTTTCTCTGCCTGAAAAAAAACGCTCCACCATATCTATGCTCACTCAGTGTGCTGCACTGCTGCATGATATATCTGTGCTGAGTGCACTGCTCACACTGCCTAATTGTGGGGACTGGGGAGCAGTTATAGCTGGAGTACAGTGCACAGTTTTGCTGACAGTGACCACCAGTCCAGTATACGTTTGTCTGCCTGAAAAACACTGTGGTGTTTTTTTTTTTCTTTCTTCATGCTAGTTTGTTTAGCAGTCTGCTGACAGTGTCCACCAGGTCCGTTATACAGTATATTATATATAAAATTAAGCACTAAACAGCAGTACGGTAGGCCACGGCTGTACCTACCTCTGTGTCGTCAGTGCACTCGTCGTCCATAAGTATAAGTAATACTATACTATCCATCCATCTACATTGTATACCTGTGGTGTTTTTTTTTTCTTTCTTCATACTAGTTTAGCAGTCTGCTGACACTGTCCACCAGGTCCGTTATACAGTATATTATATATATAAGCACTAAGCAGCAGTACGGTAGGCCACGGCTGTACCTACCTCTGTGTCGTCACTCGTCGTCCATAAGTATAAGTAATACTATACTATCCATCCACCTACATTGTATAGCTGTGGTGTTTTTTTTTTCTTTCTTCATACTAGTTTGTTTAGCAGTCTGCTGACAGTGTCCACCAGGTCCGTTATACAGTATATCATATATATAAGCACTAAGCAGCAGTACGGTAGGCCACGGCTGTACCTACCTCTGTGTCGTCACTCGTCGTCCATAAGTATAAGTAATACTATACTATCCATCCATCTACATTGTATACCTGTGGTGGCTTTCAGTTGTGCGCAAAATATGGAGAACAAAAATGTGGAGGTTAAAAAAATAGGGAAAGATCAAGATCCACTTCCACCTCGTGCTGAAGCTGCTGCCACTAGTCATGGCCGAGACGATGAAATGCCATCAACGTCGTCTGCCAAGGCCGATGCCCAATGTCATAGTACAGAGCATGTAAAATCCAAAACACAAAAGATCAGTAAAAAAATGACCCAAAAATCAAAATTAAAAGCTTACTCACACAGCTACCTCATTGCGCCTCTTTTTTTCTTTGCGTCATGTGCTGTTTGGGGAGTATTTTTTGGAAGGGCCATCCTGCGTGACACTGCAGTGCCACTCCTAGATGGGCCAGGTGTTTGTGTCGGCCACTAGGGTCGCTTAGCTTACTCACACAGCTACCTCATTGCGCCTCTTTTTTTTCTTCTTTGCGTCATGTGCTGTTTGCGGAGTAGTTTTTGGAAGGGCCATCCTGCATGACACTGCAGTGCCACTCCTAGATGGGCCAGGTGTTTGTGTCGGCCACGAGGGTCGCCTAGCTTACTCACACAGCTACCTCATTGTGCCTCTTTTTTTCTTTGCGTCATGTGCTGTTTGGGGAGTATTTTTTTGAAGGGCCATCCTGCGTGACACTGCAGTGCCACTCCTAGATAGGCCAGGTGTTTGTGTCGGCCACTAGGGTCACTTAGCTTACTCACACCGCTACCTCATTGTGCCTTTTTTTTTCTTTGCGTCATGTGCTGTTTGGGGAGTAGTTTTTGGAAGGGCCATCCTGCGTGACACTGCAGTGCCACTCCTAGATGGGCCAGGTGTTTGTGTCGGCCACTAGGGTCGCTTAGCTTACTCACACAGCTACCTCATTGCGCCTCTTTTTTTTCTTCTTTGCGTCATGTGCTGTTTGGGGAGTAGTTTTTGGAAGGGCCATCCTGCATGACACTGCAGTGCCACTCCTAGATGGGCCAGGTGTTTGTGTCGGCCACTAGGGTCGCTTAGCTTACTCACACAGCTACCTCATTGCGCCTCTTTTTTTTCTTCTTTGCGTCATGTGCTGTTTGGGGAGTAGTTTTTGGAAGGGCCATCCTGCATGACACTGCAGTGCCACTCCTAGATGGGCCAGGTGTTTGTGTCGGCCACTAGGGTCGCTTAGCTTACTCACACAGCTACCTCATTGCGCCTCTTTTTTTTCTTCTTTGCGTCATGTGCTGTTTGGGGAGTAGTTTTTGTAAGGGCCATCCTGCGTGACACTGCAGTGCCACTCCTAGATGGGCCAGGTGTTTGTGTCGGCCACTAGGGTCGCTTAGCTTACTCACACAGCTACCTCTTTGCGCCTCTTTTTTTCTTTGCGTCATGTGCTGTTTGGGGAGTAGTTTTTGGAAGGGCCATCCTGCGTGACACTGCAGTGCCACTCCTAGATGGGCCAGGTGTTTGTGTCAGCCACTAGGGTCGCTTAGCTTACTCACACAGCTACCTCATTGCGCCTCTTTTTTTCTTCTTTGCGTCATGTGCTCTTTGGGGAGTAGTTTTTGGAAGGGCCATCCTGCCTGACACTGCAGTGCCACTCCTAGATGGGCCAGGTGTTTGTGTCGGCCACTAGGGTCGCTTAGCTTACTCACACAGCTACCTCATTGCGCCTCTTTTTTTTCTTCTTTGCGTCATGTGCTGTTTGGGGTGTAGTTTTTGGAAGGGCCATCCTGCGTGACACTGCAGTGCCACTCCTAGATGGGCCAGGTGTTTGTGTCGGCCACTAGGGTCGCTTAGCTTACTCACACAGCTACCTCATTGCGCCTCTTTTTTTTCTTCTTTGTGTCATGTGCTGTTTGGGGAGTAGTTTTTGGAAGGGCCATCCTGCGTGATACTGCAGTCCCACTCCTAGATGGGCCAGGTGTTTGTGTCGGCCACTAGGGTCGCTTAGCTTACTCACACAGCTACCTCATTGTGCCTCTTTTTTTCTTTGCGTCATGTGCTGTTTGGGGAGTAGTTTTTTGAAGGGCCATCCTGCATGACACCGTAGTGCCACTCCTAGATGGGCCAGGTGTTTGTGTCGGCCACTAGGGTCGCTTAGCTTACTCACACAGCTACCTCATTGCGACTCTTTTTTTTCTTCTTTGCGTCATGTGCTGTTTGGGGAGTAGTTTTTGGAAGGGCCATCCTGCCTGACACTGCAGTGCCACTCCTAGATGGGCCAGGTGTTTGTGTCGGCCACTTGGGTCGCTTAGCTTAGCCATCCAGCGACCTCGGTGCAAATTTTAGGACTAAAAATAATATTGTGAGGTGTTCAGAATAGACTGTAAATGAGTGTAAATTATGGTTATTGAGGTTAATAATACTATGGGATCAAAATGACCCCCAAATTCAATGATTTAAGCTGTTTTTTAGGGTTTTTTGAAAAAAACACCCGAATCCAAAACACACCCGAATCCGACAAAAAAAATTCAGTGAGGTTTTGCCAAAACGCGTTTGAACCCAAAACACGGCCGCGGAACCGAACCCAAAACCAAAACACAAAACCCGAAAAATGTCCGGTGCACATCACTACAAACAACTAATCATCCTCTTAAATCCAGAGTTCATTGTGACTCAATAAAAATACATACTTTTGGAATTGCTGACTCACTCCTGTTTCATATCAATCTATCCTACCTCTCTGAGCAAGACATTACAAACAAGGTATGGGGAAGAACATTTCAAGGAAAAGTTCTGTCACATATCCACCAAACACCTGTGATACCTTTCCCAACTGCTTAGACATACCCATTAACCATGGGGTGTTACATAACAGCAGATGAACATTTATTCAGTCCAGGTTTTATGAAAGGCCAGAGATTAAACTGCAGCCAAGTTGATTAGTAGCACCTGTTAGATGCCTTTAAGAATGTTGTCTGTACACAGAAATAATGCATCTGATGCTGGACAAGCTGGCCAGGCGATAGGGTGGGGGTTAGGGATTGGAATCTATACCATTGCTGATTGTCAGAACATGAAATGTTATGCTTTAACCTGTAACCTGCTGGGAACTGATGTTTCAAACATGTGAGTGAGCTAACCGCTGGAAAGATTAAAACTGAATTTTACCCAATGTATGAGATCCTAATCATTATATATATATATATATATATATATATGAAAGTTGGTGTGGTTGGCACTCCCCAAATAAATGAGCAACTGCCCTGGTGCCCTCCTTTGTAGAGATATAGAAAAAGCAATGTCCTTATAGAGAGGGGTACATCCACTCCCAATAATAAAGGAACAGGCGGCACTCCAAGGATCTTGTGAAAAAATATATATTCAAGGCAATGAATCAAATAAGTGGCATATAGTGGCCAACGTTTCAGCGCCATGCAGGGCGCTTTTTTCAAGGCGATATGCTGTGAAACAGAAATAAAAAAAAAGACATGACAGTGCAAACGTACCTTATATGTGTCAGAAGGACTCGTGTCGCGCCGTGGGACTGCGGGAGCCGGCGTCCAGCGGGGTTTCCGGTAGGTGTGGCCATTGCGTCACCAGGAAGTTACATCACTGGTAACTAGGCAACCGCGGGGCGTCCCGGCTGGCGCTGTCGTCATGCTGGTCCTGGCGGAAGAGAGTCAATAGTGCAACAATAAACAAAAGGGCAAAGTGAAAATGGACATGTGAAAAAATACATTCACATTTCCTTCGCCAAGCAGCAGGTAGGTGAAAACACAGTGAACCTGTGTGGAATCTGGTGTGGGTCACTTTAAAAAGGAAAAACACTCACTGTGTCATCTACGTCATATGATAATTGATCACATTCCATTACACACTAGAGGCGGCGACAGTGCTAAGGCATTGGCACAAAGAGAAAGTGAATGGATCTACCGCCTGTCTACATTAGTGACGGAGAAGCCTTGACGATCGGCCTGGGGGCGTAACCCTATATCTGCAGATATACGCAACTAAGATCTCCGTATTATCTGACTATTATGTAGTAACTAGGTGCTTCATCGCGCCCTACGGGCGCTCTTCACACCGTCGCAAGGGGCTACGCCCCCTTAACCCTTGCATGCCTTTCTGGGGTTTAATATTTGTATTATATGGAGTATTACCTGCATTCCTTTGTTAGTTGTTAAATATTGCACAATGAAAGGGCGTGCGATGGTGAAGGAGGCGCAGCCCCTTGCGACGGCGTGAACAGCACCTGCAGGGCACGATGTACAGAATGTAGCGGGTGCGGGGGGACTGCGGATGGTGTCTGTAGATGCTGCGGGTGGAGGGAGGCAGAAGTGGGGGTGGGGCCCGGATGGGGAAGGTTCGGGAGGTGCTGCGCGTGGGGGATGGGCAGAGGAGTGGGGGATGCAGATGGGGGAGGGGTCCGGAGGCACTGAAGGTGGGGGAGGGGCAGGGGTGCCACGGGTGGGAGAGGGGCAGGTGTGGGGATGTTGTGGATGGATGAAGGGTTCCGGAGGTGCTGTTGGATGGGAAGGGACGAGAGTGCTGGGGGTGGGGTAGGGGACCGCAGGCACCATGGGTAGGGTAGGGGCAGGTACGGGTGTTGCGGCGGATGGGAAAGGAGGTCCGGAGGTGCTGCAGGTGGTGGAGGGGCAGGTGCGGGGGTGCCATTGGTGGGGGAGGGGTGGGTGAGAGGGGGACCGCTGATGGAGGAGGGTGTCTGCAGATGCTGCGGGTGGAGGGGGGCAGGTGTGGTGGGAGACATATAAGGGGGGTGAATGGTGGAAGGGGCCTGGAGGTGCTGTGGGTGGTGAAGGGGTGGAGGAGTGGGAGCCACGGGTGGTGTAGTGGGTCTGGAGGCACAGCATGTGGGGGAGGGGTGGAGTGCCGCATGTGGTGGAGGGGAAGGTGCGGAGGTGTGGTGCATTGGGGAGAGGTCTGGAGGCGCTGCGGGTACTGTACATGCCATAAAAGGTAGTTGGAGGGTATGCAGTAACAGGGCCAGGACAGGGGTGACAGGGTCAGTACAGGGTTGACGGGGCCAGGACAGGGGTGACAGGGTCAGAACAGGGGTGACGGTGCCAGGACAGGGGTGACGGGGCCAGGACAGGGGTGACGGGGCCAGGACAGGAGTGACGGGGCCAGGACAGAAATGATAGGGACAGGATAAGGGTGACAGGGCCAGGATAAGGGTGAAAGGGCCAGGATAAGGGTGGCAGGGCAAGGCCAGGGGTGACAGGGACATGACAGAACACAGGGCACGGGAGAGATTGGTATTAGGGACAAAACAGTGGTGACAGACAGATGTGTCTTACCGGAGTCACTGCTGCTGGCTGCTGCTGTTCCACTCCAACCTGTTGGGATCTGCTGCTGCTGGAGACTTGACATGGCTGACTCTCTCAGGCTGGAGTCCTGCTTCCTCTGCCCGTCCGCATCCCTCTCCCCCCCCCCCCTCAGTCACACACCGCAGACCTCGCGCAGCTGCCGGGCACTGTGGTAAGGTGAGACTGGAAATGACTGGTTAGCCCCCAGGAGATGCTGCGGCTGGAGGGAGGAGGGGGTCATAGCATGCACGTGGCGCGGACCTCACGGCTTCCGGGCACTGTGGTAAGGGGAGACTGGGAGTGACTGGTTAGCTCCCAGGAGACGCTGCGGCTGGAGGGAGGAGTGGGTCAGAGCCTGCAAGCAGCTCGGATTTCTGCAGCGCTACCCGCCAGCTAAAGTGTGTGAATGAGCTGGGCGCACTCCACTGCGGGTGGCAGCGCTGCAGCTAGCGGTGGGGTTGCCGGGGCTGGAGATAACAGAGGCAGTATGGAACCTGCACAGCGGCAGGTGCCCCACTAAACTGCAGCTAAGAAGCGTGGAGTGTGCCAGAAAGTGACGCTCCTCCGCATCAGAGAGACCCTGCTGAGTATGCCGATGTGGGGGGTCAAGCACACAGTGAGCCGGTGCCCGTCTGTCTGTATGACATACCCCTCGCACACCCCCATACCTCCCAAATGTCCCCATTTTCGCGGGACAGTCCCATTTTTTGGGGTCTGTCCCGCTGTCCCACCCGCGGGTCGCAGTGTCCGGCGGTGGGGGGGGGGGGCAGTTGTAAAGCTCCTGTACTCGCTGTTCTGCTTAGCAGAGCTGCGGTGAATAGTGGAGACAGAGGGAGAGGGGGCATCAGGGGGTACGGATTAATGGGGGGGTTCCAGCAGCAGAGCCGGATTAAGGTGGGGGGGGCAGGGGATATGGTACGGTACAGTTTTAGGGGACCCCCCGGCTGGAGTAGCTCTGTCCCAGCTCAGAAGCTCCCCCCCCCCGTCCTGCCAGCAACAGCGGCAGCATTGTGCTACAGTCAGCACACGCTGCTGCATATTGGCAGGTCTGTGGTGTTGCAGGGAGGCAGCAGTCTCCCTGCTTTCTTCTCCCTGTGCGGGTGTGTAGGGGGGAGCGACCACCCCCTCTGGATTTAGCCCTAGCTGAGGGGCCAAAATCCCATAAATAAAATAAAAATAAAAATCGAAATTTGCATAATGGGGCGTGGCCGCGCGGTCCGCGATTAGGCCACGCCCCCAACCCACAGCAGGCACAGCAATGAGATAGGGCTCCCCTGTCACAAGTGCCCTGGGCCCCCCGGACTCATAATCAGCCCCTGGGAGCATGCCAGCAGCTCACAGAGCGCTGGGCATGCTCCCTCACTGACGAAAACGGGGACCCTCCCGTGAAGCCACGCCCCCTTTTCGCTGAGTGTGTTTCCCTCCATCTGCCTGAAGAAAGCTCCTACAGAAAGCTGGGAGGTATGCACCCCTGCCTGTGCCATGCCCAATGCCCATGCTATCTGCTTCTGCTCCTAGTCTCCTGTAGATTTGGCCAGATCTCTGTGACTCATTTGACTAACTCCGCCCAGTGTTGTAACTCCGCCCAGCGTTAGCAAATGAATCACAAGGTCACAGAATAGGGCTATTATATAGGAGATATTTTTCACTTGGTGTGCATTAGGGAACCATTGTTTTTTCCTACACAGAATTACCCCTCCCTTTTAGCACCTGAGTGACATCACTATCTGATTGAGCAGCTCACCACTTTGTGCACGTTTGCACTGTCATGTCTTTTTTTTATTTCTGTTTCACAGCATATCACCTTGAAAAAAGCGCCCTGCGTGGCGCTGAAACGTTGGCCACTATATGCCACTTATTTGATTCATTGCCTTGAATATATATTTTTTCACAAGACCCTTGGAGTGCCGCCTGTTCCTTTATTATTGGGAGTGGATGTACCCCTCTCTATAAGGACATTGCTTTTTATATATATATATATATATATATATATAACTAAATAAGGTGGTGCCCGTCATCAGGGAAACAACACACAATACAAATTAACAATACAATTTACCACCTTCAATATCCTCCTAAGTGCCCTCATTGTACTCACCTGTTTCGGACATCGCTGACGAGGCCCACCACACGTACATGGAAATCCGGACTTCCCTGTGGGTGACATCATCGGCTAGCGCCCACCCATGTGGGCAATTTACATACTCCGTCACCATAGTAACCTGCAACATACCATAAACAACAGCATAAAACAAATCAATGATATTACAAAAATTAAAAACATTACTTTACAGCAGTGAGAGAAAGGGCAATTGTGATCTTTGAAGAGCACATACTGGATTCAGTTCTAATAGGCAACACATGAACTCCAAGAATGGGTTAATCAAAGTTGCCTACCCTCCCTCATTCTACAGGAGACTCCCTGAAATAGCAGCAATCTCCCTCACTCCCTGAATAGTCCATTAATCTCCCTGATTGCCCCTTACCCCCATTATGTAGGTGTTACATCAGAGGCGGCTCTAACCAATTTGATGCCCTAGGCAAGATTTTGGCTGGTGCCCCCTAGTACCACCGCTAGTTCTGCAGGAGATGCCTGGCATGAGTCAGCTGGAAGGGCGCCTTTTGTTTATGAAAATGCATTATATTATTTGCATTACTGTGCACAAGCAGCCTCTGCTGATTAAAATGATATGCAGCATGCCTATATTCTGTGTGCGACTGCGGCTGTATCTGCATATGAAATGCTACATTACAGTGATTTCCATGAATACACTGCAATGTAGCATTTCATATGCAGATACAGTCGAAGTCACACACAGAATATAGGCATGCCACATATCATTTTAATCAGCAGAAGCTGCTGGTGCCCCTAAGCATACCAAATGCCCTAGGCATTTGCCTAGTTTGCCTATGCCTAAGGCCGGCTCTGTGTTACATTCTTGGGGAAAAAGAGAAATCAGAGATACATACATTCAAATGGGCTCATCAGTGTCATTTCCCTGCATTGGTTATAAGGCACATTGATCCTTATGGCTACATGCATTTTAAATAGGTTTCTCGTGGCCGCTTACACTGTATGGAACCTCTTGTAAAACACAATACACAAACAAATCCTGAAAAATGTCTTCAACAAGTAGATATTACTAACTTTGGGCTCATTTACATTTGGATGTAAGTCGTTTTTATGACACGCCTCTCAGATGTAGCAGTACACGTCCGCGCTGATAGGTGTTACCAATAGAATCAATAACAGCCAAGATCAGACTGTTCATAAATTAAGCTGTTGAGTCTGTGGGTCTTTAATGGTTGCTTAACCCTTTTCAGCAGCAGTACCCCTTACTATACTAAGACAGAAGTTAGTGATTCATTTATACAAAGGCTCTGTGCTATTACAGCTTAATCTACAGGTTAAATCAAGAGACAGTATCACCAGTTTCTGGTGCTTGAGGAAAAGTCAGCTTTAAAATACATCCTAGGGATATACTGTACTATAGCACACTTAAGGGTGTGTACAGAAGGTGAGATATTTTCTTGAGATTTTGACTATATAGTCAAAATCTCAAGAAAAGTTAGTGCAGATCGCAAGGTGAAAGTCACCTTGCGATCCCGATGCGCGGTCCCGCCAGGTCGGCATCGCAAGAAAAGATAGACTGTGCAGGCAAGTCAATCCTTGCTAGATCGGTGTACTATCTAGTTCATCTCACATGTCAATGACATCTCACATAAGCCAAAATCTCACATAAGTCAAAATCGTAAGCACACATAGTCCATGAAACCCATAGATTCCTGCATTTTATACAAAGAAACTACGGGTTATTGCGTAGGGAAATGCAAAATGATTGAATAGCTCTGGGAGTGAAACCAGGAGCTTTTCCCCATGCGGTCATACAGTGGCGGATCCAGGGCAGGGGCACTCGGGCCCGTGCCCCCCCTGTCATTTGTGGCAGTTGTTTTTTTTTAAACCGGCAACGGCACTGCTGCAGCCTGCAATCTCTCCTTGATAGAGCCAGGCCAGCGGGCACTAGTCACAGCGCAGGAGGCCCGGCGGTCAGAGCTCACACTGTCAGCTGCCGGCGCTGAAAGTACCAATGGCAACCAGGCACCAACACATCACGCTGCGCGCTGCCGCTCTCTGGTCGCGTCCTGTACCGCGCTGCCGCTCTCTCCTCCTGTACCCAAGCCTTTACGCACCGTGCGCTCTCTCCTCCTGAAGCTGCTGTTTATGGGCACCATTAGGAGTCACATACGCTCCTTCCTGTCCTAGGATGCCAGCCAGTGTGGAAAAGACTTAAGGTATTTGCTACGTAAATGTGATAGGGGGGGAAGGGGGGGCATGCAAGGTTGTCAGGGAATCCTTTGTTGTTTCTTTCCCGAAACAAAGTTACAGTATGTCCCTGTATCTCCCCCTCAGCACCCTCCTCCTCCCTGTATCTCCCCCTCAGCACCCTCCCCCTCCCCTTCCCTGTCTCTCCCCGTCAGCACCCTCCCCCTCCCAGTCAATCCCCCTCAGCACCCTCACCCTCCCCTTCCCTGTCTCTCCCCGTCAGCACCCTGTCCCTCCCTGTCTCTCCCCCTCAGCACCCTCAACCTATATATATATACTAGTCCCTGATAGATAGATAGATAGATAGATAGATAGATAGATAGATAGATAGATAGATAGATAGATAGATAGATAGATAGATAGATAGATAAAATCCTCTGACTGGTCCGGCACTCACCGCCCCCGACAGGTTACTGGCTCCGGTGCCCTCCTTATAGGTTGTTGCTGCCTCAATATATGCGGAGAAGAAAGGCGACACTCGCAAATTTGGTGAAACAAACCGTCTACGTTTTGTGGGACGTACACCCTTCCTCAGGTTTATCCTGAGGAAGGCGGTACGTTCCCCGAAACGTAGATGTGAATAAACACTTGACGGTTTGTTTCACCAAATTTGCCAGTCTCCGAGTGCCGCCTTTCTTCTCCGCATATATATATATATATATATATATATATATATATATACACACACATTTAATTTTATACCTTAGGGTCTCCCTGTCTTAAGTACCCCGGGCCCCCCCAAGCCTTAATCCAGCTCTGCCGATGGTTTTCTGCTGCCACCATACTGCTAATGTAGTAGGCTAGGTGCAGTGAAGTGCTGCTGTGTGCGCAAACCCACTCATGGATCCACGGTAGTTTCAGGAGACCCGGCGGCTGCCTGCTGCTACAATACAGCTGGTGCTGTTGTGTGCCCGGAGCCGCGGACTGTGCTGGAGACTGGGGAGCATTACTGGAGTCCGCGGGAGTGGGCTCAGTGCTGGGGGAGACTTATCCTCTGTTCACTTCAGCATACCATAGAATTTGTCGGCAGATAAGAACCACTTGGCCCATCTAGTCTGCCCCTTATTTTTTTTTTGTGCATAATAGAACTCTGGCTAGAGGGATCCGCCTGTGATATGATAGGGAAGGTGAATGAGTCAGTGAAATGTGTATGTTTTTTATGTGTATGTGATATATTATGCAAGATGACAATAGACATTTTTTTGTATAAAAAAATGAAAACTTTTTATTTTAACCTGTGCCCCTTTCCCTCCCCACTTATATGTGTGTCATAGGGGCCCACATCACACTAACTCATATGTCACCCTCTCCCTGTCACCTACTGCCAGTCTACCTGGCATTTTCTCCCTGTCACTCACTGCCAGTTAGTCACCCTCTCTCTGTCATCCACTGCCAGTCATCCTCTCCCTGTCACCCACTGCCAGACTCCCTGTCACCCACTGCCAATCACCCTCTCCCTGTCACCCACTGTCAGTCACCCTCCCCGTCACCCACTGCCAGTCACTCTCCCCGTCACCCACTTCCTGTCACCAACTGCCAGTCACTCTATACCCAGTCACACACTACAAGTCACGTTCTCCCAGTCACCCTCTCTCCCACTCCCTGTCACCCACTGCCAGTCACTCTCCATCAACCGCTAGCTGTCACCAACTGATAGTCACTCTCCCTGTCACCTACTGCAAGTCACTCTCTCTCTCACTCTCTCCCTGTCCTGTGAGGCCTCACCCCTTGTAGTGGTGACACACCCCTTTTCTGGGAGCGCATGCGCAGAAGGCGTCCGCAACTGTATTTGCCCCTTCCATGGTGCCCCGCCTGTTTTTTTCTTCTGGATCCGCCCCTGCGGTCATAGGCGGATCCAGTGGGGCGGGGGGCACTCTGGGCCGTGCCCCCCCCCCCCTTCCCCTTCCCTGTTGTTTCTGACTTCTTCTTTTTTTCAAAAGCACTACTGCTATTTCCATCAGCCGTATTTGATAAAAGAGCCGGCAGGCACTAGGACCCGCTGCGGCTCTAACAGCAAGTCTGTGTGGTAACCAATGGGGAGGCTGGAACTGCAGCTTCAGCCTCCCCCTGCTCACACCGCAACCTACCTCCCCCACTGCCAGCCGGCCAGAGTCCAGCCCAGGCGCGGGGTTCAAATGCCAGCATTGTGTAAGAATGTTACTTATGCCGGCGCAGAAGGCTTCTTTAGCCCTCACTGCGCCGCACAGTTTCCCCAGCACTTCATCCTTCCTTTACCACCATGCTAGGTGCAGTCTGAGACTAAGGTATGCTGCACCTGCCCCCACCAACTAAAAGCTATAATAATTATATTGTGCTGGGGTGCCTTCCAGGCTCCCATAACTAATGGAACAGGTGACCAACATTTCAAAGCCCAATCAGTCTTTTCATCAGGGTGAAACATTGGCAATAAAGTATAAACCAGGATGCGCTCCTACAGCCAATCATTACCTGATGGCGTATTCTGTGAGGCCATGCCCCCTGTGATACCACACCACTTATCTGGGAGCACCCGGGCCTTAGGTGCATGTAAATAATTATAAATATTACCATTCCCCTATCATGGTGCCACCCCTTTAATTTTCTTCAGGATCCGCCCCTGCATGCGGTAAACCCTTTGCCTAAATGGATTTGCCCGTCTGAGTGGCAATCGCCCAAAGTCATAAGCACACATTGATCTGGCAGCAATGACAAGCAAGAGGTTACAATGACTCAGGAAGACAGTTAAATCATGTTATTACAATGGGGGAGATGTACAAGGCATAAAGAAAGTGATACATTTCATGGTGATAAAGTACCAGCCTATCAGCTGCTAACTGCCATGTTACAGACTGGGTTTCAAAAATGACAGGAGCTGGTTGGTAGGTACTTTATCACAGTTACATTTATCAGTTTTCAAGGCTTAGTACAATGGCCCAATGTCTTTACCTGTGATCTGTTGTGTAATGACCAGTGTATCTAATCTGTACTGGTTACGCGGTCACTCTTCTATTGTTTGCTGTGTATAAATTGACCTGAACTATCCTTTGGATACAATGCGTTCTTATTTGAAGCCTTTATTTACCATTAAATTCTCGATACTGGTTATGGTGTTTTATTTTACATGAAAAATACCCTGAGTGTGTGACTGTGCATGTGTCACCGCAGCTGTCCACTACCCCCCTCCGTGACCCCACCTGCGCATGACTTTACCTGATCTGTGATCCGGAGAGCGGCCTGTCATCTGGTTCTGTGTTCTTCTGTGACCCCTAATGCTGTATATTGAGATGCCGTCTTTACAGAACCACTTTACTGAAATGGGGATCACAGCACGAGCACAGCACTCAGATGACCAACTGCCCTCATCAGATCACCGGTAAATATTACTTTTTTTTTGTTACATAGTGATCAGTCTGTGATCTATCAGACACACATGGCTGTTCACAGGGGCTGTATCCAAGGTCAGCCTACACTGGTTTCAGGCAGAGAAGGCTGTGCAGGAGTTAGGGAACTGCAAGGAAGCCCTATTAACGTTATCTGAAGATAGCATTATTATCACAAGGCTCCCTCAAGTGTTTTTTTATTTTTTTATTTTAATTTTAGTAAATTTGTGGAGATTGATCTGATTATTAAAGTAATGGGAATGTAAGAGATTGGAGCAGAATTTAGTGAATTATCTTCCAATTGCTCTTTAGTACATTCAGGTGATACTTAAATAATTCACATTATTTTAGTAAAAATAATTTTGATAAATATATCATAAAGTCTTGTGAAAAGAACACACTCAAATTTGTGTGGATACTGCACAATAAAATGTGTGAAATCAATGTTGGAGTGTGATGAGCTTTAATTTTGAAAAATGTCCTCAGCACAAGGGTGAGAAAATTGTTGGCAACAAAAGGGTTAAGCAAAACAAATAAACAGTTGACGTTACAGTTCCTTAAATAATACTAAACCTTTTCAATTTTGTTTAGGTACAGCTATAAAGAAACAAACTGGCGTCTGACCTCTGTCCATTCCTGCATACAAGAGTGAGTACAGTACAAAATCATATATGATTGTTAATATTCCTATAAGCAATGCAAGCTGTATAAATATTTTATGGAAATCTACTGATCATTGGTTTCTATTCTTGCTCTCAGGGGTATATACAGTATATAATGGCATACCTCACAACTTTCTAAAGTTGGGAGGCAGGAGTGGCCAAATTTAGGGGGTGTGGCCTCATGGCTAGGGGGTGTGGCCTCACAGGAAGTGCCTCGATCATGGGCCACACCCTCATTTTTGCTGATGTGGGGGCATGACCAGTGCTCGGTGAGCTGCTGGTCATGCCTTCAGACCCTCTCTCTCTCACGATGAACAGACACTGGGGGTGATTCCGAATTGTTCGCTCGCTAGCTGCTTTTAGCAGCATTGCACACGCTAAGCCGCCGCCCTCTGGGAGTGTATCTTAGCTAAGCAGAATTGCGAACGTAAGATTTGCAGAATAGCGAAAATAAATTTCTTAGCAGTTTCTGAGTAGCTCCAGACCTACTCACAAATAGCGATCAGTTCAGTCAGTTTCGTTCCTGGTTTGACGTCACACACACGCCCAGCGTCCGGCCAGCCACTCCCCCATTTCTCCAGACACTCCCGCGTTTTTCCCTGACACGCCTGCGTTTTTCCGCACACTCCCAGAAAACGGCCAGTTTCCGCCCAGAAACACCCACTTCCTGTCAATTACACTACGATCACTTCAACGATGAAAAATCTTCGTTCAGACGTGAGTAAATCTACAAAGTTTTGTGTTAAAATACTAACATCATGCGCACTGCGAACCATACGCATGCGCATTTTTGCCTTAATCGCTCCGTTGCGAAAATCAGCAACGAGCGAACAACTCGGAATTACCCCCACTGTGCATGCATAGTAGGTGAGAGAGGTCTCCCAACACCCCCTTCACCACCAACGCAGGACACAGTGACCAGCGGATGGGATAGCAAGACAGTCCCAGAAAAACGGGACTGTTCTGACAAAATCAGGACAGTTGGGAGGTATGTAATGGGCAAAAATACCATTTCCTATACTTTCACCACAATAAGGGATATCAGCGGCAACAACACTATTACTGCTCATTTTGCGACTGTCTGATAAGTCACACTGCTCTGATAAATTTAGTTTTTAGAGCCTGATTCAGATGTGGGCGTAGTTGCTTTCACAAGTGATTTCACCCAGAAGAGTTGTGAAAAAAGTCTTTACAACTGCAAAACAGGCTTTGACATGCCTCCGATACGGTTGTGACATGCCTCCCCGTTACCTCCCACAAGTGGTCACTGCCTGTCAATCAATCTGCGTACAAATTCACAACTTATGCCTGGGTCGGGGGATCAGGGAAATCCAACATGTTGTATGTCAGGGATTTAAACACACTGTTTTTGCAGATTCCCTGACGGATAGCAGATCATCGATGACAGATCAGATCGCCGATCAGAACGGCAGAACGGGGAATCGGCTGTAAGTGTATGGCCTGCATAACATTTAGAAAAAATATATACATATGAGATACAGTTTATGGGGGTATTCATTAAAGCTTGGATAGAGAGATAAAGTACCAGCCAATCAGCTCCCAAGTGCCATGTTACAGGCTACGTTTGAAAAATGACAGTTAGGAGCTGGTTGGCTGGCACTTTATCTCTCTCTCTGACTTTCGCTTTCTCCAAAATTTGATAAATACCCCCCATGTATGTTTTACCAGTGTTTATTTATGGGTGGTCATCACTTTGCCGGCAGCCGGGCTCTCGACGACCAGCATACCGGCGCCGACAGTTATTTTCCCTCTTGGGGGTGGCGTAACGCACCACTGTGCCCACAGCTTGGCGAGCGCAGTGAGCCCGCAAGGGGCTCATTTGTGCTCGCCTAGCTGTCGGTATGCTGGCGGTCGGGATTCCGGTGCCGGTATGCTGGTCGCCGTGAGCCCAACCGCCAGCATACCATACTGCACCCTTTATTTACAATGCAAGTGTTTGCTCATACTGGCTGTCTGCTGCTTGTAACATTTTTAGTGAGTATTTATTACCTGTATTCTCAGCTCCCACAGTGATGGCAACATATCACACCTGGATCATTTAAAGGAAATGAAGATTGATAGGTAATATCAGTGTCATTAGCATGGAAAGGTCATAGCATACCAGAGCAAGATTAAGTTAGTTGACGTTATGAGCACAGTCTGTGTTTTATTGCTTTAGCCCAGTGGTTCCCAAACACTGACTTAACGCACCCTAACAGTCCAGGTTTTAAGAATATCCATGGCTGAGCACAGGTGGTTACACCAAAACCCCTGAGGTACTAATTAATTCACCCATGCTCAAGCACGGATATATTCTTAAAACCTGGACCACTAGGAAAGCCTGACTTAGCATGTTCACTCAGGTTTTTTCTACTTTGGCATAAAATTTTTCACAGCGGGTAACATGATGGCTTTCCGGGCTCTTCTCGACATTTGTACAAAGAATCCGCAACATATGAGCCGGCAATGTGGCCATATACAACAAGCCCCCCCCCCTTCCCTATATAGAGTAGTACTTTTATTTAAATGTGTGTGTGTATATATATATATATATAATACAAAAATATCCGTATCTTGCGCTCGTAGAACCAGCAGCACTACAGGCGAGACCTCCGTTGCCGGATCTCAAACAAACATACGATAGAAAACACAAATCCTGAGCGCGCTCTGTTGAATGTACAGATATAGCGGAAGTCCTTCCAAGTAAGTGTATCTTGTACTATGGATAATTGGATTTCTCGGGTTCCTGCAGTGGATAACCCCTCACCAGAAAAACACCCAAACAAATGGCCCAAGGCCAATTAGAATTAAAATATTTAATGCAAAAAAGAATTCATAAAAGTCTTTGGCGTGAAAAAATTTTTTTCAACAGGTTATACATGGATTATGATAACTCTGACAACAGAAGCATCCAGTAGGTAGATGTAAAAACTCCCTCACCTTAGCAAGGTGTGCGCTTGGCGAAGGGAGTAATTTTCTTAACTGGAATACTGACTAATGACTGATAAACCCAATGCGTTTCGTCAGTTTGACTTCATCAGGGGTAACAGAAATATATTTTTTGTATTGGAGCACCTATACACTGTGTAATTCTGCATACAGAGTATTATGATCAACCTTTAGATAATTAAACTCATTGCATAAAAAAGGGGTAATGTTCCTTTAAAAATTGACTTCATGGTCAGACTTTACTATGTCCGCCTGAACACATAGATTAGTTCGGTACACTTGGTTAAAATACCTATTTTTTTTTTTAAACGTGCAATAATGTATCAATTGGTATATCCAGAAACAGAGTCAGTAATTGCGATAAGCACTGGAACTCCCACATAGGGCTCACAATTGTATCTAGAGGGTTTCTCAAGCTGCAACCATGTGTGTAGGAGTTTTCAGATTCTGAAAACTCCTACACACATGGTTCCTGCTCTCCGATCCGTACGCCGCGGTGACTGCCGCCGTCACAGGCTGTACAGCTGCTTCCGTGCAGCGGTCGACGTCATCAGGAGGCATCCGCAGGGAGGTGGAAGTCAAGCACCAAACACTTACCTAGGTAACCAAAGACAGAACATTTAAAAAATAAGATTTTACTTACCGATAAATCTATTTCTCGGAGTCCGTAGTGGATGCTGGGGTTCCTGAAAGGACCATGGGGGGATAGCGGCTCCGCAGGAGACAGGGCACAAAAAGTAAAGCTTTTCCAGATCAGGTGGTGTGCACTGGCTCCTCCCCCTATGACCCTCCTCCAGACTCCAGTTAGGTACTGTGCCCGGACGAGCGTACACAATAAGGGAGGATTTTGAATCCCGGGTAAGACTCATACCAGCCACACCAATCACACCGTACAACTTGTGATCTAAACCCAGTTAACAGTATGATAACAGCGGAGCCTCTGAAAGATGGCTTCCTTCAACAATAACCCGAATTAGTTAACAATAACTATGTACAATTATTGCAGATAATCCGCACTTGGGATGGGCGCCCAGCATCCACTACGGACTCCGAGAAATAGATTTATCGGTAAGTAAAATCTTATTTTCTCTATCGTCCTAGTGGATGCTGGGGTTCCTGAAAGGACCATGGGGATTATACCAAAGCTCCCAAACGGGCGGGAGAGTGCAGATGACTCTGCAGCACCGAATGAGAGAACTCCAGGTCCTCCTTAGCCAGAGTATCAAATTTGTAAAATTTTACAAACGTGTTCTCCCCTGACCACGTAGCTGCTCGGCAAAGTTGTAATGCCGAGACCCCTCGGGCAGCCGCCCAAGATGAGCCCACCTTCCTTGTGGAGTGGGCCTTTACAGATTTAGGCTGTGGCAGGCCTGCCACAGAATGTGCAAGTTGGATTGTGCTACAGATCCAACGAGCAATCGTCTGCTTAGACGCAGGAGCACCCATCTTGTTGGGTGCATACAATATAAACAACGAGTCAGATTTTCTGACTCCAGCTGTCCTTGCAATATATATTTTTAATGCTCTGACAACGTCCAGTAACTTGGAGTCCTCCAAGTCACTTGTAGCCGCAGGCACTACAATAGGCTGGTTCAGATGAAATGCTGACACCACCTTAGGGAGAAAATGCGGACGAGTCCGCAGTTCTGCCCTGTCCGAATGGAAAATCAGATATGGGCTTTTGTAAGATAAAGCTGCCAGTTCTGACACTCTCCTGGCCGAAGCCAGGGCTAGAAGCATGGTCACTTTCCATGTGAGATATTTCAAATCCACCTTCTTTAGTGGTTCAAACCAATGAGATTTTAGAAAGTCCAAAACCACATTGAGATCCCACGGTGCCACTGGAGGCACCACAGGAGGCTGTATATGTAGCACTCCCTTAACAAAGGTCTGGACTTCAGGGACTGAAGCCAATTCTTTTTGAAAGAAAATCGACAGGGCCGAAATTTGAACCTTAATAGATCCCAATTTGAGACCCATAGACAATCCTGATTGCAGGAAATGTAGGAATCGACCCAGTTGAAATTCCTCCGTCGGAGCACTCCGATCTTCGCACCACGCAACATATTTTCGCCAAATTCGGTGATAATGTTGCACGGTTACTTCCTTCCTTGCTTTAATCAAAGTAGGAATGACTTCTTCCGGCATGCCTTTTTCCTTTAGGATCCGGCGTTCAACCGCCATGCCGTCAAACGCAGCCGCGGTAAGTCTTGAAACAGACAGGGACCCTGCTGAAGCAAGTCCCTCCTTAGAGGTAGAGGCCACGGATCTTCCGTGATCATCTCTTGAAGTTCCGGGTACCAAGTCCTTCTTGGCCAATCCGGAACCACTAGTATCGTTCTTACGCCTCTTTGCCGTATAATTCTCAATACTTTTGGTATGAGAGGCAGAGGAGGAAACACATACACCGACTGGTACACCCAAGGCGTTACCAGCGCGTCCACAGCTATTGCCTGCGGATCTCTTGACCTGGCGCAATACCTGTCCAGTTTTTTGTTGAGGCGAGACGCCATCATGTCCACCATTGGTCTTTCCCAACGGGTTACCAGCATGTGGAAAACTTCTGGATGAAGTCCCCACTCTCCCGGGTGAAGATCGTGTCTGCTGAGGAAGTCTGCTTCCCAGTTGTCCACTCCCGGGATGAACACTGCTGACAGTGCTATCACATGATTCTCTGCCCAGCGAAGAATCCTTGCAGCTTCTGCCATTGCACTCCTGCTTCTTGTGCCGCCCTGTCTGTTCACATGGGCGACTGCCGTGATGTTGTCCGACTGGATCAACACCGGTTTTCCCTGAAGCAGAGGTTCTGCCTGGCTTAGAGCATTGTATATTGCTCTTAGTTCCAGAATGTTTATGTGAAGAGACGTTTCCAGGCTCGTCCATACTCCCTGGAAGTTTCTTCCTTGTGTGACTGCTCCCCAGCCTCTCAGGCTGGCGTCCGTGGTCACCAGGATCCAATCCTGTATGCCGAATCTGCGGCCCTCCAATAGATGAGCACTCTGCAACCACCACAGAAGAGACACCCTTGTCCTTGGAGACAGGGTTATCCGCAGGTGCATCTGAAGATGCGACCCTGACCATTTGTCCAACAGATCCCTTTGGAAAATTCTTGCGTGGAATCTGCCGAATGGAATTGCTTCGTAAGAAGCCACCATTTTTCCCAGGACTCTTGTGCATTGATGTACAGATACCTTTCCTGGTTTTAGGAGGTTCCTGACAAGCTCGGATAACTCCTTGGCTTTTTCCTCCGGGAGAAAAACCTTTTTCTGAACCGTGTCCAGAATCATCCCTAGGAACAGCAGACGAGTTGTCGGCATTAACTGGGATTTTGTAATATTCAGAATCCACCCGTGCTGTTTTAGCACTTCTTGAGACAGTGCTAATCCCATCTCTAGCTGTTCTCTGGACCTTGCCCTTATTAGGAGATCGTCCAAGTATGGGATAATTAATATGCCTTTTCTTCGAAGAAGAATCATCATCTCGGCCATTACCTTTGTAAAGACCCGAGGTGCCGTGGACAATCCGAACGGCAGCGTCTGAAACTGATAGTGACAGTTTTGTACAACGAACCTGAGGTACCCCTGGTGTGAGGGGTAAATTGGAACGTGGAGATACGCATCCTTGATGTCCAAGGATACCATAAAGTCCCCCTCTTCCAGGTTCGCTATCACTGCTCTGAGTGACTCCATCTTGAACTTGAACTTCTTTATGTACAGGTTCAAGGACTTCAGATTTAGAATAGGCCTTACCGAGCCATCCGGCTTCGGTACCACAAAAAGAGTGGAATAATACCCCTTCCCTTGTTGTAGAAGAGGTACCTTGACTATCACCTGCTGAGAGTACAGCTTGTGAATGGCTTCCAAAACCGTCTCCCTTTCGGAGGGGGACGTTGGTAAAGCAGACTTCAGGAAACGGCGAGGTGGATCTGTCTCTAATTCCAACCTGTACCCCTGAGATATTATCTGCAGGATCCAGGGATCTACCTGCGAGTGAGCCCACTGCGCGCTGTAATTTTTGAGACGACCACCCACCGTCCCCGAGTCCGCTTGAGAAGCCCCAGCGTCATGCTGAGGCTTTTGAAGAAGCCGGGGAGGGCTTCTGTTCCTGGGAAGGAGCTGCCTGTTGCTGTCTCTTCCCTCGACCTCTGCCTCGAGGCAGATATGAATAGCCCTTTGCTCTCTTATTTTTAAAGGAACGAAAGGGCTGCGGTTGAAAAGTCGGTGCCTTTTTCTGTTGGGGAGTGACTTGAGGTAGAAAGGTGGATTTCCCGGCTGTAGCCGTGGCCACCAAATCTGATAGACCGACTCCAAATAACTCCTCCCCTTTATACGGCAAAACTTCCATATGCCGTTTTGAATCCGCATCGCCTGTCCACTGTCGCGTCCATAAAGCTCTTCTGGCCGAAATGGACATAGCACTTACCCGTGATGCCAGTGTGCAGATATCCCTCTGTGCATCACGCATATAAAGAAATGCATCCTTTATTTGTTCTAACGACAGTAAAATATTGTCCCTGTCCAGGGTATCAATATTTTCAATCAGGGACTCTGACCAAACCACCCCAGCACTGCACATCCAGGCAGTCGCTATAGCTGGTCGTAGTATAACACCTGCATGTGTGTATATACTTTTTTGGATATTTTCCATCCTCCTATCTGATGGATCTTTAAGTGCGGCCGTCTCAGGAGAGGGTAACGCCACTTGTTTAGATAAGCGTGTTAGCGCCTTGTCCACCCTAGGAGGTGTTTCCCAGCGCTCCCTAACCTCTGGCGGGAAAGGGTATAATGCCAATAATTTCTTTGAAATTATCAGCTTTTTATCAGGGGCAACCCACGCTTCATTACACACGTCATTTAATTCTTCTGATTCAGGAAAAACTATAGGTAGTTTTTTCACACCCCACATAATACCCTGTTTAGTGGTACCTGTAGTATCAGCTAAATGTAACGCCTCCTTCATTGCCAAAATCATATAACGTGTGGCCCTACTGGAAAATACGGTTGATTCGTCACCGTCACCACTGGAGTCAGTGCCTGTGTCTGGGTCTGTGTCGACCGACTGAGGCAAAGGGCGTTTCACAGCCCCTGACGGTGTTTGAGTCGCCTGGACAGGCACTAATTGATTGTCCGGCCGTCTCATGTCGTCAAACGACTGTTTTAGCGTGTTGACACTATCCCGTAGTTCCATAAATAAAGGCATCCATTCTGGTGTCGACTCCCTAGGGGGTGACATCCTCATATTTGGCAATTGCTCCGCCTCCACACCAATATCGTCCTCATACATGTCGACACACACGTACCGACACACAGCAGACACACAGGGAATGCTCCTAACGAAGACAGGACCCACTAGCCCTTTGGGGAGACAGAGGGAGAGTTTGCCAGCACACACCAAAAGCGCTATATATAACAGGGATAGCCTTATAATAAGTGCTCCCTTATAGCTGCTTTATATATATCAAAATATCGCCATAAATTTGCCCCCCCTCTCTGTTTTACCCTGTTTCTGTAGTGCAGTGCAGGGGAGAGACCTGGGAGCCGTCCTGACCAGCGGAGCTGTGAGAGGAAATGGCGCCGTGTGCTGAGGAGATAGGCCCCGCCCCTTTTTTGGCGGGCTCGTCTCCCGCTATTTAGTGAATCCAGGCAGGGGTTAAATATCTCCATATAGCCTCTGGGGGCTATATGTGAGGTATTTTTAGCCTTTATATAGGTTACATTTGCCTCCCAGGGCGCCCCCCCCCCAGCGCCCTGCACCCTCAGTGACTGCGTGTGAAGTGTGCTGAGAGGAAAATGGCGCACAGCTGCAGTGCTGTGCGCTACCTTTAGAAGACTGCAGGAGTCTTCAGCCGCCGATTCTGGACCTCTTCTGACTTCAGCATCTGCAAGGGGGCCGGCGGCGCGGCTCCGGTGACCATCCAGGCTGTACCTGTGATCGTCCCTCTGGAGCTGATGTCCAGTAGCCAAGAAGCCAATCCATCCTGCACGCAGGTGAGTTCACTTCTTCTCCCCTCAGTCCCTCGTTGCAGTGATCCTGTTGCCAGCAGGACTCACTGTAAAATAAAAAACCTAAGCTAAACTTTTTCTAAGCAGCTCTTTAGGAGAGCCACCTAGATTGCACCCTTCTCGGCCGGGCACAAAAATCTAACTGGAGTCTGGAGGAGGGTCATAGGGGGAGGAGCCAGTGCACACCACCTGATCTGGAAAAGCTTTACTTTTTGTGCCCTGTCTCCTGCGGAGCCGCTATCCCCCCATGGTCCTTTCAGGAACCCCAGCATCCACTAGGACGATAGAGAAACACATATTGCACATCATGTATATAAACAAAAGGCATAGATGTCTTGATGAAACCTGGATATTTGTGTATACAAAAAAATCTACATATATGAAGATAATATTAAAAACAAACAAGCAATGGGACACTGTATAAAAATAAATCCCAAATACAGCATATTAAATAAGCGATATTGATGAGCAGCAGAAGCATCACCAAAAATTAACACAAGACATTTTAACGGACAATGTATGTCAAGCACTAAACATCTATCAATCACTAAATGTAACAATATGAATAAGCCTGATATGAACTACAAAAAACTATGTAGTCCATGTTCCACCTCCCTGCGGACGCCTCCTGATGACGTCGCCCGCTGCACGGAAGCAGCTGTACAGCCTGTGACGGCGGCAGTCAGCGGAATTGTATGTCCTTATTGTGCTGTACACAGGGCCGGTGCAAGGTTTCAAGTCACCCTAGGCAAAAGTTCGCAATGCTGCCCCTGCTTTCCCTCAACATCCTCCACCCAGCCCCTTGTAAACACATACACATCCACTTCATGCCCCTAGCAGTGCACAGTCCCAAGTCAGATTGAAGCTGGGAAAAGACGTGCATGCAAGTTTCCAGCCACCTGACAGTTCAAAAAGTTTATAGTATAAATATCTATCTCATACAAAGAGAAACCTACATGGCAGCTGTGAGAGACACAGGTGTAGAGGTGCATAAAGGTCCCTTGAACCCATCACTAATCACACTGTATTATAGCTGCAATTAGGGTTACCGTTATTGCAATTACAGCTTTCTGGAGGTGGCGATTGCACAAAAAACACAGTTATAGTATAGCCATTTCTTTTCTAAAATTTCAGGCCTTTGCATACACCTTTATATTTATTTATTAACAGTTTCTTATATAGCGCAGCAAATTCCGTTGCGCTTTACAGCTGGACACAATTAGATGACAAAACTGGGTAAAAACAAACAGTCACAGAGGTAGGAGGGTCCTGCTCACAAGCTTACAATCTATAGGGAAATAGGCATTGATACACAAGGATAGGTGCTATCTATTGCATAGTTGTCCACCAGATTACAAAGGTTTTTGGTGGGCTGCGTGATATCACATCACAGCAGCGATGAACCAGGGTCAGGACAAAAGGAGAGTGAAGAAAGAAAATATGTGGGGGATATGTGTGGACTGTACTGTGGGAATATAATTGGATAGGAAAGCTATGAAAGCTATGTGGGTGGCTCTGGAATTTAATAGGCTTGTCTGAATAGGTGAGTTTTCAGGGAACCCTTGAAGGTTTGAAGACTAGACGAGTCTTATTGTACGTGGTAGGGAATTCCACAGAGTGGGTGCAGCCAGATGAAAGTCCTGTAATCGTGCATGGGAGCAAGTATTGAGTGTGGATGAGAGACGTAGATCTTGTGAAGAGGTCGGGTTGGGAGATTTTTTGAGATAAGCGAAGTGATGTACGTTGGTGTAGTTTGGTTAATGGCCTTGCGTGTGAGTAAAAGTATTTTATACTGAATACGGTAGAATACTGGTAACCAGTGGAGGGACTGACAGAGCGGATCTGCAGACGATGAACGTCTAGCGAGGAATATTAGCCTCACAGAATGGATTATAATGGTGAAAGCCATCAGATGCCATTGCCTGCCCTATTTATGTAATCAGATTGCTCTACTTGTACCATTTATGTCATCGGAACCATCCGTATGCCACGTGTCATTACACTCCAAATGCCGCTGGTGTCACCATATCCCTTCACACAACTCTTATAGTATGTGTCATCAGACCCTTCCACATGCCCCTTATGTGTCATTACAGCCCTCCACATGCCCCTTATATGTCATTACAGCCCTCCACATGCCCCTTATATGTCATTACAGCCATCCACATGCCCCTTATGTGTTATAACAGCCATCCACATGCCCCTTATATGTCATTACAGCCCTCTACATGCCCCTTATATGTCATCACAGCCCTCCACATGCCCCTTATATGTCATTACAGCCATCCACATGCCCCTTATATGTCATTACAGCCATCCACATGCCCCTTATATGTCATTACAGCCCTCCACATGCCCCTGATATGTCATTACAGCCATCCACATGCCCCTTATATGTCATTACAGCCATCCACATGCCCCTTATGTGTTATAACAGCCATCCACATGCCTCTTATGTAGTGTTCCAGCTAGAATGCGGGCAGGGCAGGGCGCAGAGGTGCCGGGGCAGTGTGCGTGGTACGCATATGCCCAAAACGGGGCGCGGCTGGTGGCGTCACTATTTGTGGAGGTGTAGCCCCCACAACACCACTAAAGGGGGCGTGCCCCAGCTGACTGCATCATTAATAGGGGCATGCCCAGCACCTATGGAGGTGCTAGGCGTCCCCAAAATCTCCCTTTTATGTGAATAGATGCTGTGCGCATGTGGCGGCAGCAATCAGGCTGTTTTAGCAGGATGCCAGTAATGGGGTAGGGCACATTTTGCCCTTTAAACAGCCTAGCATGAATACTATTATGTGTCATCACAGCTCTCCACGTGTCATTGCACTCATCCACATGCTCCTTATGTGTCATCGGACCCCTCTACAGACCCTTCAGTCCCCTAATAATGAATATATGCCCATGAACATTTTGCTGCTGGAGCCAATATACTTTTCTCCACCAGCAAGGCCAACTTTTACTGGAGCACGCTGACTAATCTGTGACATCTGCACATAGAGGTTACATGACACACACAATGGTCCTCCTCTTATCACCTAGTGACAATCTCGCTTCTGTTTCCAGTCCCAGAAGGGAACACGCGACATGCCGCCACATGTGGAAGGAGTAGGTGCAGATAGCGGATATTCTATATATTATACTTCACCTGGTACAGTAGCTCCACAAATAAGTCAATACAGCACAAAAGGTGCAGATGTAATATACCATGTTACAGTGTTTCGTAGAACGCAGCACTCAGAGAATTAGCAATAATAATTAAAAAAGTGTTTCAAACATTACAATACAGCATTAATGTACAGTATGATGCAGCATATTGTATAGCTGAGGCTGACACTTTAGGAGGACTGAGAGTCCTTTCATCAGTACCTCTTAAAAACTTCAGGAAGAAGACACATACTGTATGTAGGTTCAGCAGTTTGGAGTAGTAAAGATGCAGGGACCACCATGTGTTCCATTCCTTCTACTCTCTAGATCCTACCTGCCCCACATGTTATGCACACTTTGTGTTTGGGAGGGAGCACTTTGCCTTCAGCAGTAGCAGAGTGCTGAGAGCGGCACACGTGTTAGCTAAGCTCAGGAAATGAAAGTACTGTGTATAATTATAGATGCTGCACTTTTGGGTGTTTACAGAACATTAGGCTACTACTTACCACCAGACAAGACACAGCCTCTCACTTCAGTCTCTGTGTGGAGCTTGTCACAGCACATGCCAGCAGCTGAGCTCCTCGTCTGTCTCATCTAGGGGGCGGAGCTACAGCGGCTGAGTGGAGTGAGTGAGTGAAGAGAAGGAAGGAAACAGCAGGGGATAGCAGCTGGCTGTATACAGTAACAGCACAGCACAGCACAGCACAAGTGGTTAGCCCAGGACCCCGAGAGCAGTGGAAAGCAGAGACTTTCTCTGATTACTGGTAAGACCTGCAGCTGTCCCCACGATCATAAGAAGGATCTGTCTCCTTCAGAAACATCCTTCACTCTTGTGGGGGCGCCCTCTGGTGGCCGGCGCTCTAGGCAGCTGCCTAAAGCTGCCTAATGGAAGCGCCGGCTCTGGCTGTACATCCCTGACGACAAGCGGAGGCCCGAAACAATTGTTGGATGCTACTCCATTAAAAAAGCTATTTTGAACAGTCTCCTGAGTGCCGCTTGTTCTCCTGTCTATATATATATATATATATATATATATACAGGGACTGCTGCACCTGAGACCTCTTTATGGACAGATAAGCTTTTTTGATTCTGATTCAATATTCCTGTACGTTTGCACTTTTACCATTATTGGATTTATATGAAAAACAGGATGTATTCAATTGCATATGCGGACTGATAAGCTTGGACAGATAAGCTTTTTAATATAACATTCTTGTACGTTTGCAATTTTACCATTATTGGATTTATATGGAAAAGAGGATGTATCCGGTTGCATATATGGATTGCTAAGCCTTTTCTTGTTTTTATTCTGTACGTTTGTATTTTTTATATGTCTTATATGTTGTATTAAAAATATGTGAAAAACCTTTAGATAATCCCTGTTGGTGGATTTTTATTGAGGATTTGCTTATCCTTAGAGAGGTTTTTTAGATACAACTATATTTCTTGATGGACTATGGTCTAAAAACTGTAAGCGCTATGTTATTTTTGTTCCATTTCTTTTCACATGTTTATACTGGTCATGCGACCTAAGACATTGTGTGTATCAGATAAGTGACGTCCATACATTACCACTTGGTTCACTCTTTATTATTATTTAAACACTAAATAGGCGCCCTTTTCTCCACTAGTTATATATATGCATAAGGAATGCATTTTACATTTTTCTCTCATAGTGACCCTAGTGCTCAGAGTCTACTGCTTTGCTGGCTAGATAGGTGGGGGCACGGACGGACACTGCACATGGGCACCCCTCACCTCCTAATACGCCCCTGTACAGCAGTCTCCATAGTTTCCTGTGGGGCTGTGATGTGTCCGCATTCATCAAGCTCTGGAAAGAGTAACTAGGGATGGCAATCGGTGGGTTACCCATCAATGCTACCAAGGATAGGCAACCTTGATGGTGTGAAACCATCTGCAAGGGAACCATCGATGGTTTCACCCAATGATGGTCACACCTGCTGTACAATTCAATAGGCTGTGGGCCAATCAGAGTCTGGGGGTAGAGCTTTGTGGGCGTTTTGAGTGCGGAGCTTAGCTCCATATCCCAGCACTTTGTAAAAAAAATAAAAATCTCTATATTGTAAATTTCAGATTATTTTTAAATAAACATTTCAAATGCCAGCGTTAATATATGCTGCGGACGCAAGGTGCATCTTACTACCATATATAATAAAAGTGCGCTGTACGTCGCAAACACTATATCCCTCAAGAGAAAACAAGCACACGCACACATTGTAGGCTCAGGTCCAATGGTCAGAGATGTATATATTTGATATTAAAAGGGTATGCATACAATATAACAAATGTACAGTATATATATATATATATATATGGTTAGAGAGTTACAATTACACAAGAAGCAGTTGAAGTTACATAAGGATCAATTACAACCAGCATACCCTGTCCCTTAATGCACAGTCCTCTCCATCTTTGAATCTACACCAACAGCAACGAAAAACAGAGCTTCATGGGTGAGGGGAAATACCTATATACTGTTTATTGGGGGAAGTACAAGTCTGGGACTGAGTCTTCTGTTGTTGGTCCAGGGGAGGGAGATCTCTCATTCATGATGTGTTATTGGTCAGTTTGAGGGCTTTTGTCTCAGGTTGCTGGCACATCTGTCTTCAGGAAATCCTTTGTATTCATACATTTGGTCATAACTAATCGTTGCAATGTGCTACAATCTACTCATAGCTATCAAATTAACACACACATTCTCCTGATCATTTTGACACTAAGCATGATATGTTTATCTTGTTCCGTTCCAATAATACATATATATATGATGTTATAACTCTCTTATATAAATACATTATAATGTCTAGTGCTTGACATGGTTTGTCTATGTGTAATTTATGTGTTGTATGAAATATGTGTTGAATATATCTTTGTGGCTTGTCTGTGTGAATGCGTATGCTACCATATATCGCTGTGCTTGCTGCGTGTATGCGCATGCACAGAGACCCATCTGTTTGGAGTTTGTATGTGGTTTGTATGTAATATTTTGACTTCAACAGTCCACCCTTTGACAGTAGAGAATAACTGTCACACTATACATAATTACAAAAAAATATTTCATACACATAACCGGTGACCTAGACACACGTATGTATTCATTTCGCAAATCAGACATTGACTATATTTGGGGAAGACAGGGAGGAGGACGAGACATCCTCTATATGCGCTCGGGGGTCACGGGACCACTGGTTGGGTGTGGGACGACATTCAACCTATAGAGTATGCTGGGACAGTGCTATGGCCTATGATGTCCAATTTGAACGAACAATGCACACATACATGTACCTAAGTCTTTGCACACTGATGTTCGGATTCAATAGAGGTTTTGATGGGTAGAGGGAGAAAACACAAATAAATTGTGAAAGAGACATATAAAATTTTCATGGTATATATTCCTATCACTCCCTGAACATTGTTTCCATTTCTGGATCGTATGCTAGGTCTGTTTCATCATTGAACAAGGGTTACTATTTCAGGTAGTGTCCTTCCTAGATAACATAAACCTTCGGAGTTCGGGGAGAGCCATTCATAAACTTTTTTCCAATGAGCTCTTTATCTGCTATGTGTCAATAGCCATTGTCTGATTACCTCCCAATTTCCTGATTTCCTGAAATTGGTGATATTTAAACATACCAGGGATTTATCTATGGTACTGGTGGATCTTAAGACTAGGGGGTCTACCTATATTATATTCCTTGTCCACCTGTTCCCCCCCCCCATGTAATTCAAGTACCTCAGCTTACTGTAAAGAATATGGCACTAATCCTGCATTACTTTGTCTTAGAGGTACCTGTGGGCACATCCAACATTCCATTTGGTTTAAGACCTTACCCACTAGTGAGTGGTGATCACTCAAGGGATGTCTGTCAAATTCTGCCTTATTGCTAGACTGACATCTCTGGATGCACTCATCTTCAATTATAGGGTCACAATAACTGCAAAATACAGTATTCCTCAGACAATAGCCTATCACGTTACCTCCAAACTCCGTAACTACTAGACCTTTGATTTTCTCTGGCTTTAACAAAGTGATAGGCTGATCCTGGGATCCTATAAAGACATCACTCCTTTCTCCAGAACCAGTTCCAGTCCCACACTCGACTCCTCATGAAACCTCACAAAAATAGAATGTCCTGAAAAAAATGTTTGTCAACGGGAAAAAAGAAAGATATAACAAAACAAATCTTGCTTATAGCAAATCCATTACAATGACTGGTCTTTGTGTAATCCATTAGTACGCTCAGGTAGTGTTAAACAGTGCCGCCTCTCAGTCTTCACGGAACAGACTCTTGGGTGATACTTCTGCGATCTCACTCCATTTACGAGTTCCTTCCGGACTACCGACTTTCCTGCAATGGAATATCGTGGACCCAAGTCTCTCTCTCAGCTACTTTCACTTGGATTGTGCTGTCAACAAAACTTGGTAACGTCCTTCCCACTTGTCTATTAGGCAACCTGAGCATAAGAACAATCACACAGTCTCTTGGTTCACAACCAAGACAGTTAGTAGTTGGCATACCAGGAATTAACAGTTTCATGTACTTTTGTTAAGTTCTCAAATACTGGCTCATCTCGATAAGGTACTGTACTGTCACCTCATTGGTGTATTTCTGATCATGGTGCGGATCAATCATGACATGAGGTTGTCTTCCAAAAAAAAAAAAAAAAAATTTCAAAGAGGGTGATTCGTTAAGTGGGGATCTGGGAGTGGTTCCGATGATACATAACACTAGTGGCAGTATCTATGACCACAATAGTCCAGTTTCAAGCTATCAGTTTGCTCCTACTCCTAAGGATACCATATCTACACACAATTTTCTTTGCGGTAAACACAGCAGTATTTGTGGTGGCAGGAAATGCCTCTACCCAGTTTGAGAAAACATCAGTGCACATCAATACATATTTCAAATTCCTACAGGGTGTTAACTGTACAAAGTCGATTTGTATTACCTGGTCCGTCTACAGGAGGAGTATGGGATGGCTCTGTCAGTGCTACATTACCAAATGTTCTTCCTCATGCAAGTAAGACAGGTCATTGCTTTCCTGCTTGTCTGAGAAGAGAATCCTGGTACACACCAGTAAGCTCTTACCAATTTGCACATACCTTCCTTACCCTAGGTGAGTCAGACCATGTGCCGTCTCAGCTAGGCTTGGGAGATACATCCTGGGGGCTTCTGGCTTACCTTGTCCATCTCTCCAGAGTCCTGAGGACTCCTGACCATACTCCTTTACCTTTCAGACCTCCTTTTCCTGTAGGGAACACAAATTTGGATCTCAATTTAATTGTTGTGTGTTTGCAATGTAGAGTACCATAAGCATCACTCAAAAAAGAAAAAAACATCTCTAGAGGGAAAAAGAAAAAAAACATATCAGATCTGCGTTCACTAACGGGCTGTCACTTATGTCTGGTATCGTAGTAAAGGTCTGATTCAGATATTCCACACCGTCATGCATATCAGTGTCTATACAAAATTTTTCCTCACCATTATTCTCATCCTCCACCCTTTGTGCATGACAAGGCACACTGCAGTAATATACTGGTGTCATCGTGCTGATAAGACATATCGGGTTCGGGCAGAACTTTGAAGGACCAATACGGCATGTGTTGTATGAACTGTCAAATCATGTACCAGTTCTACGTCCTAGGTATTTGACCCTTGTCCTACACAACTGCAGTTTATCCCTTGAGACCAGGGCCAATATTTACTAATATTCGTGTTTGTGTCGGATTGTGTAGTGTTTAAACTCGTCTTGTATCGGGTGCATTTTCATGCAACTTTTTGAAACTATATACGCCAAGTTACGAAGCAGTCGACTTTATGGTTTTCGTGTTTTCCGATGTCGATGCCAGTCGGGTTTTTTTGGACCATTCTCGGCCGTCATTGTCATTTGCGTACGTCTTTTGGTTGTTTTTACCGGTATTTTTTCTAAGTTAAACGCGGCAAGGTTTTTTTAAGACCCCGGCCGCATTTTCACTTTTAGTTTCGATTTTCATCCCCGTTCGTGATTGGTTGTGTTTCAGATGGTAGGAGTGTCTGTGCGCAACCATATAAATACGCCCCAAACCGTCCGCACCTCGTGGGTTTAGTTAGTGGTGAGGAGGAGGGAGGTTGTGCTGTGGAGGTAGGTGAATTAGTGTTTTGGTGAGGAGTGTTGGTATCGATTTCTGAGTGTGGTATTGTGTTTGTAAGTCATCTTGTCATTCTTGTAGTCTTGTTTTTTGTGGTTTTGTCTCATTTTTGGTCCAAGATATTTTTCTTTATAGTCCCTTGTCAGTGTTTGTGTGTGTGTGTGTGTGTGTGTGTGTGTGTGTGTGTGTGTGTGTGTGTGTGTGTGAGTTGTGTAGTGGTAGTGGAGGAGTGTATTGTTTATTCCCCCCTATGTTAAGTGTTTAGACACACAATTATGTGTGACTCAGAGGTGAGTGAGGTGGAGGGTGTGAGTGAGGGGGAGGAGGTCGGTCAGGTGGAGGAGGTGAGTGTTAGTGAGGTTAGTAAGGTGGAGGAGGTGGGTGAGGTTGCTGCAGCAGTCTCAAGTGACAGTGATAGTGACAGTCAGACAGCTCCGCAGCCACGCACCACTACTAAGACTGGGCGGAATGTCAAGTTTAGTTTTGCTGAAAATGTGGCATTGGTGCGTGAGCTGATGAAGTATCAGCGGCAGCTATTTGGGCCTGATTCCGCCAAGGTGCCAACACGGAGGTAGACGGTGTTGTGGGCGAAAGTTGCTGCTGCTGTCAATAGTGAGGGGGTGGTCAAGCGGACGGAGGACACATGCCGCAAACGGTACTATGACATAAAGCAACGTGTCAAGTCCAGAATGGCCAAGGAGGCGAAGTCGGCTCGAAAAACCGGAGGTGGGCAGCCCTATATTGCAAGATATCTGGAGTATGAGGAGCCCATGCGGAGTGTAATACCTCCTGAAGTAGTCTCTGCAACCCATGTCCGGGATTCAGATAGGCCCAGGAAGAATGGTGAGCATGTGTATTTGCATTAACATTCTATGACCTTATTTATTTTATTTTTTTTAAATGTGTGTCATGTCACGTTGCATATGACTCCCATCTTCAAATGTGTGTCAGCAAATACATTGTTTTATACAAAAGCCAATGTAACATCTTACTTTATTGTATGTCATGTGTTTTTTACCAGTATATTTTGCATGTGTAGTTTGGACTTGGTGTGTCATTGAATTGTCCTGCAACAATGTTTTCCTTTTGTACATTTTTGGATGTTTAATTTGGCCTATCTCCTATATATTAGCCCTGTGACTCTGTGGCTGCACTTCTAACGCTGGGTGGAGTCACAGACCCTGCCCTATCTGTGTCAGCACACCACATGACACACTATAGGAGAAGGGACCACCAGGAGACACAGCATTCTCACTGACGGCCCACACTGCCAGGTAAGCAAACACCCACACACCCTCACCCCACTCTACTACACCCACCTTACCCACCACACACCCGCTACTAAGGCCGCCGCTAGCCCCCCCCTACCATCTCACTCCACGACCACACTGCACAGCAGCCTCCTTCATATCCACCCCCCTTCAGCAGCCAAGCAAAGTTCACCACACCTCCTGCCTGGCCAGCCGCGGCCACCAAGCCACCATTCACTGCCTGTACCCAGCCGCGGACTGCACAGCAGCCACCACTGGGCGCCAAGCCGCAGCCGCTTCCCGGCCGCCCGCTCCCATACCTACGCTCCCCAGTCCGCGGACGCCGCTTCCCCCCTCCCTCCCGCGGTTAGCTTCTGCTAGCCGCTACCCGCCACAGCTGCGGAGTCGCGAACGGCGCCTTTGTATGCAGAGGGGGTGGAGAGCTGAAAGGCTGACCGCAGACAGCTCTCACGGCAGCCGCGGTCCGTCTCTGAGAAGGCAGATCGCGGGGAGGGGGGGGGGGGGGAGTAATGCCCACAGGGAGGCCCCATAACTAAGCTGCGTTTAAGGCAGCAAACAGCTCAGGCTATTAAGCCTGTGAGGGGTCAGTGATTTACAGGACTGATGAGCACTAAGATGTGTGTATATATATATATATATAGGGGTGTGGAAATCTATATGGATGTGTGTATATTTCTGGATATATATTTCCTAATAAAATATGTTTGTATATGTGTGTGTGTATTGGAGTCATAGACCCTGCCCTATCTGTGTCAGCACACCACATGACACACTATAGGATAAGGGACACACCATTCTCACTAACGGCCCACACTGGCAGGTATGCAAACAGACACCCACACACCCTTACCACCCACCACCACCTACTACACCCACCTTACCCACCACACACCCGCTACCAAGGCCGCCGCTAGCCCCCCCTACCATGTCACTCCACCACCACACTGCACAGCAGCCTCCTTCACATCCACCCCCCTTCAGCAGCCCCGTCACCCTCAGCACACCGAGGTGTACCACTGACACTTACACACATAACACCCCCTGCATCAGTGCCACTTACATACGTAACACCACCCTGTACCATTGACACTTACACACATAATAATGCCCCCCTTTACCAGTGACGCTTTCACACGTAACGCCCCTGTAGCAGTGCCGCTTAGACACCTAACGCCCCTGTACCAGACCCGCCTAAACACGTAACGCCCTCTATACCACTGCCGCTTACACACGTAACGACCCCTGTACCAGTGCCGCTTACACACGTCATGCCCCCTGCAGCAGTGACGCTTACACACGAAACGCCCTCTGTACCAGTGCCGCTTAGACACGTAACGCCCCCTGTACCAGTGCCGCTTACACACGTAACGCCCCCTGTACCAGTGACACTTACACACGTAACGCCCTCTGTACCACTGCCGCTTACACACGTAACGCCCTCTGTACCAGTGCCGCTTAGACACCTAACGCCTCCTGTACCAGTGACGCTTACACATGTAACGCCCCCCCTGTACCACTGCCGCTTACACACGTAACGACCCCTGTACCAGTGCCGCTTACACACGTAACGACCCCTGTACCAGTGCCGCTTACACACGTAATGCCCCCTGTAGCACTGACGCTTACACACAAAACGCCCTCTGTACCAGTGGCGCTTACACACGTAACGCCCCCTGTACCAGTGACACTTACACACGTAACGCCCCCTGTACCAGTAACACTTACACACGTAACGCCCCCTTGTACCAGTAACGCCTACACACGTGACGCCCCTGTACCAGTGCCGCTTACACACGAAACGCCCTCTGTACCAGTGCCGCTTAGACACCTAACGCCCCCTGTACCAGTGACGCTTACACATGTAACGCCCCCTGTACCACTGCCGCTTACACACGTAATGCCCCCTGTAGCACTGACGCTTACACACAAAACACCCTCTGTACCAGTGGCGCTTACACACGTAACGCCCCCTGTACCAGTGACACTTACACACGTAACGCCCCCTGTACCAGTGACACTTACACACGTAACGCCCCCCTGTACCAGTAACACCTACACACGTGACGCCCTCTCTATAAGTGATGCTTACACAAGCAATAACATGGACATTTCTATTTCCGCCCCCCCAGACACTCAACCTTCCACACATACACACCACAATACCCAACACACAGCTCATTACACATAACACACACAGCCCATCTAACAGTGACGCTTACACACGTTACTTCTCCTCTACCGGTTAGGCTTACACACGTAACGCTCACTGTACCACTGACGCTTACACACATAACACCCCCTGCATCAGTGCCACTTACACACGTAACACCACCCTGTACCATTGACACTTACACACATAATAATGCCCCCCTTTACCAGTGACGCTTTCACACGTAACGCCCCTGTAGCAGTGCCGCTTAGACACCTAACGCCCCTGTACCAGGGCCGCCTAAACACGTAACGCCCTCTATACCACTGCCGCTTACACACGTAACGCCCACCCCTGCACCCCATTCACCAGCACATTCCCTTTTGTCATACTACATCTACCCACAAACAAACCAACCATTCCACCACAACTTCACCATCTACTATTCTACTCCTTCACTTTTCTGTCCAGTTTACCGGGGCGTAGCCCCTTACGACGGTGTGAAGAGCGCCCGTAGGGCGCGATGAATCACCTAGTGTTTTATATTTAGGTTATCCATGTGCCATGTTTCCAAAACAGTGGTTGTCATGTTAGAGGCTGGAGTAGTGGAAAGTGGTTTGGAAACCACTTACATGTGCAATGTCATTATTACAGAATCTAATATTCTTTTTTATTAAAATCCACTATTTGTTTGCTCAGTTTGAGTTTGTATTTGTACCGTGACACAACACTGCAGTCTAATTTTTTTATTTGTGTTTTTTTTTTGTTTGGCTCATATAGTGGTAATGTGTGTTTGGAGTGCCACATCACACAGCAATTTCTATATTGCATCTGTAATATTTTTCCTTTCATTACAAAATTAAGATGTGTGTGTTTTTGTTTGTTAATGTATGTATTTTTACTTGTGGCCTATGTCAGTGTCCTGTACATGTTTTCCTGTGTTGAACTTTCCATAGTGCATATGGCTGTTGGACAATGTTTATTGTTTTATGTAGTGGTTTTTTGGTTTCCGGTCATTATGTTTTTCAGAAAAATAAAGCAAGCATTTCTTAAAGAATAAATGTTTATAAGCATAATGGGTGGATGTATCAACAATAGCATGAATAAAAAATGTTTTAATTTTTTTTTACAGTGTTTGTAAAAAGCAGTACTACTCGTCCTCCAGTAACTCCCATCACATCTGAGGATGATGACGCTGCGGACAGGGCCGGTTCTTGGCCTTGTGGTGCCCCGGGCAAAGTATAGGGGCGTGGCTTCAAATGAGGGCGTGGTCAGTTACGCCCCCATTTATGCCCCCTGTAGCGACGCTGAAAGAAAAAATAAAATAAAAAAAGTATACTTACCATCCCCGTTCCTGATCCAGACCGCTGCAGACCTCCACCGCCGCTGGCGCCGCTCTTCTACTCTCCTCGATCTATGGGAGAGACGTTATTACATCTCTCCCATAGAACAGCATAGACACTAGAGGTCAATTATGACCCCTAGTGTCTGTGCCACTATGCTGTGCGGTGCGCGATGACGTCATCGCGCACCGTACAGCAAAGGTCCTCTACATGAAGGGAAACTAGACCGTAACGTCTAGTTTCGCTTTATGGAGAGGACCTTTGCTGTGCGGTGCGCGATGACGTCATCGCGCACCGCACAACTAAGGTCCTCTCAATGAAGGGAAACTAGACACTATGCGTCTGGTTCCCTTCAAAGCGGGGGGGCACTGCGGGGGGCACAGTGGCGGATCTTGCCTTGGTGCGGCGCCCTCCGGATGGCGCCGGCGCCCTCCGGAAGGCGGCGCCCCGGGCAAAAGTACCGCTTGCCCGTGGCAAGATCCGCCACTGGCTGCGGAAGCAGGTAAAGTGTCCATTGTAGTATAGGGTATGTTTGTAAAGGAATGGGCATAACAAAATTTAACTTTCACTAATAGGTCCATCAAAAGAAGTCTGGAGCAGCAAAAGTGGGACTTCTGGAAGACACCACCACAAAAAGCCTGTGGGAGCAAAGAAAGCAAGGGCTGATGTCCAGGGCCAACCACAGCAGGCTACCCCGCCACTAAGATTATCCACAGTATGTTCGGTCCCCCCACTCCAAATTTTGTACACACCTCCAAGACGTCATCCACACTCCCCTCATCTTGATTGTGAGTATCAAACTGAAATAAATGTACACAATTTCAGATCGTTAACAAACTTTTTCTTAACCGCATTAAGTAAAAACACATCAAAAACTTAAATAATTACCGAAGTAAGTAAAACATGAAATGGAATCCCAACAAAATGGCCTTGTCCACATCCAGTAAAGATATGTATGTCCACTTGAGGCATACAGTAGCACATTGTGTGTAAGATGCTGCAACAGAAATTCATGCTTAATTTTTGCAAATAGTAAGGTTGATTTTCAAATTTTATCATGTGTGTTTGAGCTCACATTGCCAAATACATATAAAAACATTACTATGTTTGTTTGAGAAAAGCTATAAGGTAACACATTATGGGTTACAATGTGTTTTTATGTTGGAGTATGTCTGATCTACAATAAAACTAAAGTGTTTGCTTTCACAATTAAGTAACCAGAAACATTTGCCACAAACAGGCATATGTATGTATTTAAGTTAAGAATGATGATGTTGCTAGGCAGAATATCTGAAAGCAACAGTGAATGACATGTGTTCCATGTGTAGTGATTTGTTTTCATTTCTCAAACATATGGATAGCTAACGGCGAATTTTTATACATTTCAGCTTCTAGTCCAGGTAACAGCATCCCCTCCGCAACAACTGCAACACAGTGACATGGAGGAGACAATCATCTTAGAAATGTAGCCATTAAGCCAAGGAATCAGCCCCCCAGCACCTGTGAGTACACCACCACAGCAAAGCACACCACCACCACAACACAGCCCAACAACACCAGTAACACAAGGCCCTGATCAGGTGTTTTGGACCATTTGGGCTAGACAGCAGGCTACTAATGAAGAATGCCTGCGTAGGCAGACACACATGTTTGCAAGCCTACCATGTCACCTCAGAAGAATCACCAGAAATCTGAGTAGACAAAATGAACAAACAACCAGAATTGGCAATACCATGGAACTCATGCGTACAGACATTACACAGGTCATGGGCAACTTACAGCGCATAATGGAAGAACAGCACAGACTAATGGAAGAACAGCACAGACAACAGCAAAGTTATATGAACATTTTTCAAAACAATCAAAAGATTAATGAAAGTTTATTCCGAATTGTAGACAATTAAAATGCTGCTACACGTGAACTCAATGCCACCCTCACTAACCTGAATGAAACACTCAGATCCATGCACCAACAGCAAACAAGCAGCAGTTCTGGTACGACTACACCAAATATCACGCCAGTCTCATCACCACCAAGATGCTCCACTAGAGCATGACAACATGACAGTGCTATTGGCAAAGGGCAGGACAAGCAGGCACCCAAAAAAAACAAACAAAAAAAAACAAACAAATTTAACATTTCTGAGAAGTAATTCAAAATAGTTAGTAAGTGTATGTTTGGCTAAATATATATAACACTTAGCTCCTTGACAATTTATACAACATTATTAATTATAAGTGCTACAAACAACAGCATCAAATTTGTATGCACATTTATTCTTTACCATCTTTGTTTATTTTTGGACACTAATTTAGCATATTCCGGTGACTACCTAACGTGCGCACGTTAGGTAGTCACCGGAATATGCTTAATTAGATAGAATGAGAAGGTTATCATAGTCGAAAGTGCTTTAATCCCTGCGAGTTGCGGGAAGTATAGGAGGGAAGCAGCGTTATCAGATGTTCATGAAATATCATATTGTGTATGTGAAAGTACTGAGTGTGGTGAACTATATCAAACAGTGTTCACAAGGCTATATATCAAAGCCTCAATGTGTATAGTACCTGACAATTTAATGTATACATGTGTGTCTAGACTAGGAATTATCTGGCTGAGTGCCTTAACCCCTGCAAGCCGTGGGGACTATAGGAATGAAGTAGTAAAACTAGATGCTGATTAACCATCTCACTGCGCAAAAAATATACTGGGTCTATTAAACTGTATCAAATTAGTGTCCATAAGGCTACATAATAAAGCCTAAAAACGCATACTATAGGACACTTAATAGGTTTATGAGCCTGTATCAGTGAATTGTATCAAAAAGTGTCTATAAGGCTTTATAATAAAGCATGAATACGTGTACTATCAGACACTCAATATATGTATGAGCCTATATCAGAAATCATCAAATAACACTGAGTGTGTGAAATCCTTCTGAGTAACAAGGAACCATAGGCTGCCTAATATCCTTAGGTCCCAGGTGTATTTATTATTATACACATACTCTCACGGCTCAGTTAGACATAGAAATGAACAATGCATGAACTTATTAACTCACACCCAGATAAGAACGGGGTGAGCCCTAATTATCTTTGTTAATAATACAGAGAAATAATCTGCATGATCTTATATGGATCATTAAACATATATTGGTATATAGGGAGTTTGAGTGAAAGCATGTGATACATATTAATCTTTGACAGACCATACTATACTCCCTGAAAAGGGATTACTGACCACTTCACTGCCAGCAATCATTTTAGCTTTAAATGAGCTCAAATGACGCTACACTGATATTGGGGTAACGGTGTTTATTATTTGTGGCAATTTAAAGGCTTGACATTGTCAGAGCCTAGTCTTTGAACTAATAACAGCCGTTTCTCTTTAAGTGGATACATTTGTATCCCTATGCCCTCATGTTTCTATTGCAGTGGATACAATATGGCTTATGAAATTTAGGAAGACACACAGGTGCTATTGAGATCTCATAATAGAGTATGTATATTCACTCTGAGAAATAGTGTAAATACAACACACATTTTTGTCTGATCACTTTATTGTGAACCATTTCAACATCACACATAATAAGCTATTACAGCTATATCATTATCACACCATATATGATGACATCTGGTAAATCCTGCCTGAACGATTTTATATCCTAAATCCTGGGAGGGATTGGAAAATTTTGGAAATTGACTCTAGGATTCCCTTCAGTAGTATAAACGTGAACTACAGATATACAGGAATTATATATTCCTAACACACTTTTGACTATAAATTGACTATAAATTTTGATAGCAAGATATGAGTCAATCTGGTGATATCTAGTGCGCAGCATCTCTATTTTTTAATCACGATTTTCTTTCTATTTACACTATTCTAAAAATGTTTTCTTAATATTCGCTGGTTTTAATATATATCATAATAAAAGTTATATTTTAATATAAAATTGTGTGCACCACTATAGGGCATTTCGAACCCTTTCTCCTTTCTTCTGTTGCAAATTTATTGTTCCTGTGGTAGCACCCCCAAGCATTTTTGTATAACACTAACGTGTTTTGAATAATAAAAATGGGGGTCATTATCTAGATATACAACCTGTGCGACTAACATTACAGCAATTTTACCTGCAAAACATGCACTGTGTGTGGTCCTGAGGGCCAAGTTTGAGAACCTGTGCATTAGGATGTCCAACACAATCATAAAGTAAAATGCTAAATAAATTACTATGTGGATTATGTGTGCTTGTAATAAGTTATCAGTGCAAGTTTACGAACACTTATCCAGACTTAATGCATGCCACTCATAATCTGTTGTTTAGATTTTTTTCAAAAACACAAGACACATGCGACATTTGTATTGCATAAAGCGAGGGTATGTTTGTATGTCTCAAGGAGACAGACACATTCTGAGTAATGGTTTTTACACTAAAAATGGGCCAACATCTATTTATGACTACACAACAAATGAAATAAGCAAAACAAACTTACCTTAGAAATAGCGAGTGATGAGCTCTTGCATAACCTGCCTCCCTACATCTGTACTCCAAGTATCACCAGAAGTCTCTAATTCCTCTGCTTGCTGCCTGCTTTCTTCATCCTCCTCCTCCTCAACATGTGGCAGATGTTGTTGCAAACACATGTTATGAAGAAAGCAGCAGCAGAACACAATTTGAGTCACCTTGGAGGGACTATACAACAAAAGGCCACCAGACTTATCCAGACACCGAAACCTAGATTTCAGCACACCAAAACATCTTTCTATCACATTCCGCGTGGACTTATGTGCATTATTGTAATTGTGTTCAGCAGAGGTATCAGGTCGGGACAATGGAGTTAGAAGCCAAGAGAAACAGCCATATCCTCCATCACCTAAAAGACAGATATAGTAACGTGATTCATGTTAAGATACAGCAACACATAAGTAACACACTGTGGGGCAGATGTATTAACCTGTAGAAGGCATAAGGAAGTGATAAACCAGTGATATGTGCAAGGTAATAAAGGCAGCGGACAATCTGTTCCTAAATGTTCATTTACATATTGGAGCTGATTGGCTGGTGCCTTTATCACCTTGCACATATCACTGGTTTCTCACTTCCTTATGCCTTATACAGGTTAATACATCTGCCCCTGTATTTGGACAAAGTATACGCAGGCCTACACATATCAAATTACATACCCAGCAGCCATCCATCTGGCATTTGTCCGTCCTCAAACTTATCAAAGAGGGATGACTGACTGAGGATGAAGGAGTCATGGCAGCCCCCAGGGTAACCAGCAACAACACTCATTATTTTGAGATTTGCATCACAAACCACCTGCACATTTGTGGAGTGTTCGAAATGGCGATTAGTATATATGTGCTGCCTGCCCCTAGGTGGTCTCAGCTGAATGTGTGTGCAATCTATGGCTCCAAGCACATTGGGCATGCCAGCCAGCTCATAGAAATCTAGCCTGATGGCATGCCACTGAGACTCCTGGGTAGGGAAGCAGATTGAGGCATCGATGTGGGGCTGCAAAACAGCCAACACCTGTGTGTATATTTGAAAGAACAATAAACATGAGATTTTAGGACAGAACTGGCCACCAAGAAATTAAAACAAACAAAAAACAGAAGAGGTAGTTAGGTATACATCACCTGTGTTAATATTCTGGAAAATGAGGGCTGTGAGATTCCTATGACATCCCCAGACACAGCCTGAAAGCTGCCAGTAGCCATAAAGTGCAACACAGCCAGGAGTTTGTGCAGGCCTGAGACAGAGCGAGAGCGTGCTGTCTCAGGGTCTAGGCCCAGTTTGACAAGGTCATACAGACGGAAAATGTTGTTACGATTTAGACGGAACATCTGCATGACCATATCATCGGACAATGCGTTCAAGTTTAAACGCCCCCTAAAAAAACGAGGCCTGCGCAGCCTCTGCGGAACCTGTACAACCTGCTGACCATGTTCAGTTTGTTGGCCCTGGTTACTTACAGGCTGATGTCTGAGTCTGAGGAATCCCACAGCACACAAAATATCACTGGTCCACAGTCCTGCTGCCATTTCTGAGTGTAGGTGGATTGAATTGGGACTAACATCCTTTTATAGGCATCCGTATTCAGGTGTGATTGATTTTTGAGATGCAACACATGTAAACACGATTGAAAAAAGCAGGTCTATTTTTTTGCCGCTTTTTTTACTGAATCGCAAAAAAATACGACCGCAATTGATCACTCAGAAACTAACACCCAAATACGAATGAATAGTGAATTCCCGTTTTGTATGAAATAACAGCCGCGTTTGACCGATGGTCTATTCATTCGTATTTCTGAACTTTGCCAATCAAACCATTACGAATAGTCAAAACACTGCCGAGATTGGTGCTTAGTGAATTCCCGGATTGGGACTTAGAAAAAAAAACACAAATCGGACAAACTCGAATTCTTAGTAAATTTTGGCCCTGGTGTCCTGTTTGGAAGAGACGAAACAGAAACTGCTTTGTATCTGCCAGGGATGACTCAAATGAATCAGTGCACAACAACAAGTCATCAACATATTGTATCAGCACCGCCCCATTCTCAGGCTGAAAGGACTGTAAACAGTCATGTAGGGCTTGGGAGAAAATTCTCAGGCTGTCACTTGAAACCTTGGGAGAATCGGGTCCATGTATTGTACCACCCTTGTGAACACAAAAGATGAAGAGGAAACTGTGAAGAAAAACAGAATAGAGGTTGGTGACAGATAAGTTTGTAAAGGTGGAGAAGATTTTATTAAAATGACAACTGGATTGGGCACTATGGGGAATTGATTAACTACTTGGTCTTCCCCCCTTAAATCTTGTGCTTGCTGTGTCACTACTGGGACTACCTCAGCCATCAATCCAGTGTCCTGTCCATCCTAAGTTCATAGGGAACCTGATATCTGTGAGATAATTTCCTCTACCTGTGATGAACATGAATCTAGAACAGTGGAATGCAACATTAGTCTTTGAGGAGTATCTAACATACCTTGTACTTCCTGAGCGGGAGTACAATATATATATTTCACATTTCAATTTACTCAACAAAATCTCTATCGATTAAGTTAGTCAGGGGCCACTGCTCCTAGGAGAAAAGAAAAGGGTTTAGCATCATAGAAGCCCAATCGTAACTTCAGCAGGTTTTGTCAAAGGGTAATGTTGCACTTCTCTCGTTCCTCCCATTTACTGAATTAGTGTTTACCAGTGATCTTATCCTGATGGAGAATTTTCTAGTACTGAAAAAAAAAAACAAGCTTGTAGGTCATGCGAAGTATTCATTCAATCCTTCTCATCCCATATTAAGGGTCTGTACATGGTCCAACAAACACTTTGAGCTTATCTAGACAAGGGCATTCCTAGAAATGAATACTTCTTATGTGGTAATTAAAAATAAATACCCTGTGGGTTACCCCATCTCTGTCCGCTTTCCTACTGGGAAAAACTAATGTGTGGACAGGATATTCTTGTCAGGAATCGACTTACCACAGCTGCATCTGTCCGTCGGTGCGGTCTCCGTCTGGGGTCCCTGCGTCTCGCTGTCACTGGTCTCCCTGTCGCCGGACGCCATCCTGGGCCTAGGGGCGCTCCTGTTGTTAGCGGGCGTGTATGCGCGCCGCGTTCCCACCGGGCTGCGGCGTGGGCGCCGCCATGACAGTTTTCCTCGGACTGCCGCATCGGCCAATCCGGAGCTTTGCCGCACCTCCTCACTTTCCTTCCAGCCAATGCCTGCAGACCGGGGGGTATATCAGGAGCAGCAGGGTGAGTCAGTCCTTGTCTTGGACTTCGTGTCACTCCCATGACCTGCGTGTCTGGCTCCGTCCTCCAGTTCCCCTGTGTACCTGTTCTGCCTTCCAGTTTGAACCTGATCCACCGTGGAACCAGATGCACCAGCAACCCTGGTAAACTCTGGTCAGGCTTCACACCGTTACCATTCACAGTGTGCTCCAGCCTCTGCAGTAGAGACTTCCTTCCAGGTGCATCTCGTTACCTACACCTGTCATCAGCCTGCAAGCTGCCAGTGTTAACTCCAACTGCACTGAGAACCTTAACGCTAGTCTCCTGCAACTGCTACCAGCCTTGCTATTTCCATCACCATCTCTGCTGGCTCCACAACCCAAGAACTATCGGTTCCCATACCGACACGTCGATCCCCTGATCGATTGAATCCACTATACAAACTTTGCCATAGACTCTCAGCTTCCACGCTATTCATTCTCATAAACATCATTACTGTTATTATTTCTGCTACCGTATTGTTCAATTTATTATTTAATAAAACCACTTTGCGCACATGCGCAGGAATCCAATCCGGGCTCCTCTCTTCCTCCACATTACTACCACTGACCCACTAGCGCCCCCTCCGGGAACACAAACTAAACAGAACCTGACAATTCTCCATTTATGACATTACTTTCTTGATTTTTTTTATTTTTTGGGGGGATTTTACTATATATGTACTTGAGTGGCTCCATGCTTACCAGTTCCACTGGTCTCAGCCACTTCCCCTGCAGGCTACAGCTCTTCTTTTACCGGTTGGATGCTACTCCTCTGAGTGCATGAGATGGCTGAAACCAGTCAGGTCCCCTTCTCTTCCTAAATAAAACTTTGACATTCATTAGTACATATATAGGTTACATTCATATTTTTCATATTTTTATTTTTATTATGTTCTACAGTTTGTATGCTGGCTGTAACTGCTTCCACATCCACATATGGCGGTGTACTTGCTTTCTCTTTTTTTCTTATTTATTGTTGCTACGAGTTCAAACAGTTATTATGTTTTCGTTCTTGTCTTATATGATTTTGGTTAAACATACTACCTGCAATACCTCAGGATCAAAACCACCAATCACTGGAAATGATATATCACCATTCATACGTACTCAAGCATTACAAAAAGCCTCTGCGTGTGGACCATATTTCCGACACATATAATATACCGAGCGGACCCTCTTGGCCTCTGCTCCTCAGCCTGAACCCTGGCTCCTGAACGCCTCTCACATGCCCATTTGGCTCCCATTGTGGGATTTTTCACAACACACCAAATGGCTCACACGAGACACTTTTCACCCACTACTTCTCCGCTGAAATGTACCACAATTCACTCCTGTAGTGATTTCCCGCGTACCCAGTGAGGATTCTACCAGACCCCTGCACTGAAAGTATGAAGCATTAACCAAATTATACCTCACCTTTTTCAGTGGAGGTTGAAAGCCTGTTGGAATGTTTCCTGAGAGAGAGTCAGCGAAACTTCCTTTTCTTTACACAAATCACGTCTGCGTATGCTAACACAGCGCATATGATAATGCAATTTATGCAAAATAATGCAAATGGTATCACGTTGAACCATGTATCGCATGCACAGACGTGCGATCCAATCGCACAGCTTATAGATACTTGTTATCTATACGCCCTACGATCACGGGAGTCAAATTCCACTAGCTGCACTCCACAGCCGGAGCATAACATCAAATCACGCTCCTCCGCACGTTTTTTCACTGCGTGCTTCAATCTCAATACATAAGGTAGCTAGCCTTCACTCCACAAAGCCTCTGCTAACTCAGTGTCTTCTACGGGAAGCCGAACTCCAGGGTTCAATACAATCACACCTACTTTCAACCCACACTAATACACAATGTTTTCTGCACAGAAAAAAAAGTAATTTACCAGTGATTGATAACATCCCCCTCAGAGGTATTCCACTTTAAACAAAGTATTATAGTAATGTGCTTTAAAATCGTATAGTTACCTGTTAAAATGTGTTTTATCCCACGTAAATAACACTTTAACAATCAATTTTAAAACACTTCAATATAATATGGCTATTGACTATAATTTAAATGTTATGATTCAGATTGGATAGCTATCTTGAGGAACATACACTGATATAAATATCCATATAATAATATAACACATATATATATGTGTATATGTGTGTATATATATATATACTAGGTGATTCATCGCACCCTACGGGCGCTCTTCACACTGTCGTAAGGGGCTACGCCCCCGTAACCCCTACAGAAAGGTGGGTAGGGGATTTTTTGTGGTGGCAGTGTTGTATGATGTAGGTAGTGACAGTGTGCAGCGTAGAATGGTATTCTGTGGGGTGGATGTGAAGGATGGTTGTTTGAAGGGAAGGAGTGTGGTGGAGTGTTACTTGTAAGGGGAGCGTAGTTAGGCGTGCAGTGTTCTGTGATTTATCGTGCTTGGGCAAGTGTGTGGAGTGGGTTTGCTGCCTGTATATGTAGTTGCGTAGTGGTGAGGGGTGATGGCTGGAGGTGCGATGTGGGATGCAGATGTGGGTGGGAGGGGTCTTGTAGTTTGCAAGGGTGGAGGAGGTGCACATAGGATGGGTGGGTGGATGGTGGAGTGTTTTGTGGGGTTTGAGGTGTGGGCATTGGAAGGGAGTGGGGGGTGGGGTGTGGATTAGTCAGATGGTTAAAGTTGTGCTGGGGTGCAGGTGGTGTTGGATGGGTGTTGTATTTGTGGAGTGTGTGTGGCCGGTATGGGGTTATTGGGGGTGGGTGATGGTATTGCGGTGTGTGCAGGGATGTTAAGACAGGTGGTTGTCTGGTTGTGGGTATGTGTGTTAAATGTAGTGTTAGTGTGCTTTTTTGTTTAGTTTACCCTAGTGGTCTGAGAGTGATGGGTGTAGGAGGGGTGGTTTTGGGTGGTGGTGTAGTCAAGATGGGTAAGGTGTTTTTTGTGAGGAGGGTTGGCGGGGAAGGGGGAACAGTGTGGAGGGTGAGTGTGCACGCGTAAGGTAGAGGTGGTAGCAGTGTGTGTGTGCGCTGATAGTGAGTGTGTGCCTGAGGGGGATGTGCTTATTGTGTGATGCTTGCGGTCTGTTGTTGGGGGGGGGGTAGGTTAAGCCACATGCATTAGAGGGGTTTGGGGGCAGCAGACAGCGGAAGCTGGTAGAGATGGTCTGAGGTTGATGGGTGCAGGAGTGGTGGGTCTTGGCTGGTGGTGTAGTCAAGATGGGTAAGGTGTTTTGTGTGAGGAGGTGGTGGGGGAGAAGGGGGTAGGTGGAAGATTGTAGGTGGTGTGTGTGTGTGTGTGTGTGTGTGTGTGTGTGTGTGTGTGTGTGTGTATAAGGTAGAAGTGGTAGTAGTGTGTGTGTGCTGATAGTGAGTGTTTGCGTGAGTTGGTTGTACACATTGTGGGATGTTTGGGGAGGGGGGGTGTAGGGTAAGCCTCATACAGGGGGGATTGTGGCGGCAGGCTGGTGTGGGGCGCCCGGCTCCTGTCCAGTGTGTGATGTGATGGCTGGAGGTGGGAGCAGGGGAAGGGGGATTGCGGCGGCAGGCTGGTGTGGGGTGCCCGGCTCCTGTCCAGCGTGTGATGTGATGGCTGGAGGTGGGAGCAGGGGAAGGGGGATTGCGGCGGCAGGCTGGTGTGGGGCGCCCGGCTCCCGTCCAGCATGTGATGTGATGGCTGGAGGTGGGAGCAGGGGAAGGGGGATTGCGGCGGCAGGCTGGTGTGGGGCGCCCGGCTCCCATCCAGCGTGTGATGTGATGGCTGGAGGTGGGAGCAGGGGAAGGGGGATTGCGGCGGCAGGCTGGTGTGGGGCGCCCGGCTCCTGTCCAGCGTGTGATGTGATGGCTGGAGGTGGGAGCAGGGGAAGGGGGATTGCGGTGGAAGGCTGGTACGGGCGGCTTCCGTCCAGCGGGACATGTGTGCGGCTGGAGGTGGGAGCTGTGGAGCGGGGGTGTCGGCGGCAGGCTGGTGTGGGGCGCCTGGCTCCCGTCCAGCGGGTGATGTGATGGCTGGAGGTGGGAGCAGGGGAAGGGGGATTGCGGCGGAAGGCTGGTACGGGCGGCTTCCGTCCAGCGGGACATGTGTGCGGCTGGAGGTGGGAGCTGTGGAGCGGGGGTGTCGGCGGCAGGCTGGTGTGGGGCGCCCGGCTCCCATCCAGCGGGTGATGTGAGCGGCTGGAGGTGGGAGCTGTGGACGGGGTGTTGGGCAGGCTGTGGGGGTGCGAGTGTCAGTGGGAGCCAGTGGGCAGGTGTTGGGGATGGAGGCTTTGGTGCGGTAAGTAGTGGGTGTCATTAGCGGTGTGGGTGGCTGTGTGTTGCGGGGAAACCAAGGGAGGGGTGTATGAGGTGGGGTGTGTGGTACCGTGCACGGTGGGGCGTCCGTCCAGTGGTGGTTCCCTCTGATGATGATGGGCGGATTGTGTGGCTGTCCACCTGGCAACGTGTAGGTAGTGCTGTGCTGGCACTGGTCATAAGCAGGTGACTCCGCCCAGCCCTGTGACTCCACCCAGCGTTACGGCCAGGCACAGAGTCAGATTTGGCCTAATATATAGGAGATATGTGTGTGTGTATATATATATATATATATATATATATATATACACACATACATAAACACATTATTCATTACACTTCTATGAAACCCCTCACACAGTATATGGTTTTGTTTTATACACACATACTGAATGAATGTAGTTTCTACAGAGCCTCTAATTTGCATATCAACAAATGTTCACATGCTTGCTGGTCCAAGGTGGTTGAACAGGTTCATTAACATTTCAATTGCTTATCTTGTAGCAAACAGAGGGTTAACAAATCCTGGAGGGGAAAAAACTTTATCATCTGTGTGTAATTCTCACATCAAGCCAAGTATTTATGTCACTATTTCTCTCTCTAGGCTCAATTGAAACCCAATTTATAATTGACTATGACATGGGTTAGTTAAATTCATTGGTAGCTTTTAAATGGTGTTGGATTTGTACATATATTTGTTTAGTTTTGACAAAGGAAACAGATTGTTTAAACAAACTGAAAGTCAGCTGTTAGCTAAGTGGATAGAGTGACCTTACATACATAAAATGGCCACTGCTCCTCCCCCTTCCCAAGCCATGTGCATGGACAAAATGGTGATTACACCATGCAGCCAGAAATACAAACACTAGCTCCTTTGTCACAAATAAATCACAAATTATGCAAGCACCGGAAGTTGCCCTAATAGACAATTCCCACTGCATGGTAACCAGAGGCGTATCTAGCACGGGGCGAGCAGGGCACGTGCCCTGGGCGCCATGGCAGCCCCAACAGAGGGGGGCGCCACCGGCACCTGCACGGCCCACTCGCCCCATGCTTCAGGGATTCCGCCGGCGCTACCCGCAGCGCTTTCCCTGTCTCCCCGGCTGCTGTGCCTGTCACAATAGACAGGCAGCGGCAGCCAGGAGCCTCCCCCTACTCCCCCCTGCAAAGTGACTGTGTAGTGTACGCGATCGCGACCGCGGAGGTGCGCGCATGCGCGTGCGCGACCTCAGGGGGGGGGGGGGGCGTGTTCATTGTGTGTGTGTGGGACAGTGTGTGTGTGTTAATTGTGTGTGTGTGTGACAGTGTGAGTGTGTTAATTGTGTGTGTGGGACAGTTTTGAGTGCGTGTTAATTGTGTGTGTGGGACAGTGTGCGTGTGTGTTAATTGTGTATGTGTGGGACAGTGTGAGTGTGTTAATTGTGTGTGTGTGTGTGTGTGTGTGTGTGGGACAGTGTGAGTGTGTTAATTGTGTGTGTGTGGGACAGTTTGAGTGTGTGTTAATTGTGTGTGTGTGGAACAGTGTGCGTGTGTTAAGTGTGTGTGTGTGACAGTGTGAGTGTGTTAATTGTGTGTGTGTGTGGGACAGTGCGTGTTTGTTAATTTTGTGTGTGTGGGACAGTGTGCGTGTGTTAAGTGTGTGTGTGTGACAGTGTGAGTGTGTTAATTGTGTGTGTGTGGGACAGTGCGTGTTTGTTAATTGTGTGTGTGGGACAGTGTGCGTGTGTTATTTGTGTGTGTGGGACAGTGTGCGTGTGTGTTATTTGTGTGTGTGGGACTGTGTGCATGCGTGTGTGTTAATTGTGTGTGGGACAGTGTGCGCGTGTGTGTTAATTGTCCCGGCGGTTATTGGCGTCTGTAGTGTGCGCCCCGTCCTCCTCCGCTGCCGCTGACAGGAGCGGCGGTGTGCGGCTCTCCCCCTCCTCCGCTGGCTCCGTCCTCCCGTCGTGGCCCTGCAGTGTGTGCCGGTCTCCCCAGCAGCAGCAGCAGGTTAGTTTCTCTCCCCCCCCCCCCCTCTCTCTCTCTCTCTCTCTCTCTCTCTCTCTCTCTCTCTCCTCCTGTGGATTGCAGTTTGTAAGTATCATTTTAATTTTTACAGGTACCCCTATTGAATTCTACAGGACAAGTGGACGTGATCGGCGTGGGATGTAGGTAAGTAATCTGTCTCTTATTTTTACATGTACCCCTATTGGATTCTACTGGACAAGTGGACGTGACCGGCGTGGGATGTAGGTAAATAATCTGTCTCTTATTTTTACAGGTACCCCTATTGGATTCTACTGGACAAGTGGACATGACCGGCGTGGGATGTAGGTAAGTAATCTGTCTCTCATTTTTACAGATTCTCCTACTGGATTCTACTGGACAAGTGGACGTGACCAGCGTGGGATGTAGGTAAGTAATCTGTCTCTCATTTTTACAGGTACCCCTATTGAATTCTACTGGACAAGTGGACGTGACCAGCGTGGGATGTAGGTAAGTAATCTGTCTCTCATTTTTACAGGTACCCCTATTGGATTCTACTGGACAAGTGGACGTGATCGGCGTGGGATGTAGGTAAGTAATCTCTCTCTCATTTTCACAGGTACCCCTATTGGATTCTACTGGACAAGTGGACGTGACCGGCGTGGGATGTAGGTAAGTAATCTGTCTCTCATTTTTACAGATTCCCCTACTGGTTTCTACTGGACAAGTGGACGTGACCAGCATGGGATGTAGGTAAGTAATCTGTCTCTCATTTTTACAGGTGCCCCTATTGAATTCTACTGGACAAGTGGACGTGACCAGCGTGGGATGTAGGTAAGTAATCTGTCTCTCATTTTTACAGGTACCCCTATTGGATTCTACTGGACAAGTGGACGTGATCGGCGTGGGATGTAGGTAAGTAATCTGTCTCTCATTTTTACAGGTACCCCTATTGGATTCTACTGGACAAGTGGACGTGACCGGCGTGGGATGTAGGTAAGCAATCTGTCTCTCATTTTTAGAGATTCCCCTACTGGATTCTACTGGACAAGTGGACATGACCAGCGTGGGATGTAGGTAAGTAATCTGTCTCTCATTTTTACAGGTACCCCTATTGAATTCTACTGGACAAGTGGACGTGACCAGCGTGGGATGTAGGTAAGTAATCTGTCTCTCATTTCTACAGGTACCCCTATTGGATTCTACTGGACAAGTGGACGTGATCGGCGTGGGATGTAGGTAAGTAATCTGTCTCTCATTTTTACAGGTAACGCTATTGGATTCTACTGGACAAGTGGACGTGACCGGCGTGGGATGTAGGTAAGTAATCTGTCTCTCATTTTTACAGGTACCCCTATTGGATTCTACTGGACAAGTGTACGTGACCGGCGTGGGATGTAGGTAAGTAATCTGTCTCTCATTTTTACAGATTCCACTACTGGATTCTACTGGACAAGTGGACGTGACCAGCGTGGGATGTAGGTAAGTAATCTGTCTCTCATTTTTACAGGTACCCCTATTGAATTCTACTGGACAAGTGGACGTGACCAGCGTGGGATGTAGGTAAGTAATCTGTCTCTCATTTTTACTGGTACCCCTATTGGATTCTACTGGACAAGTGGACGTGATTGGCGTGGGATGTAGGTAAGTAATCTCTCTCTCATTTTCACAGGTACCCCTATTGGATTCTACTGGACAAGTGGACGTGACCGGCGTGGGATGTAGGTAAGTAATCTGTCTCTCATTTTTACAGATTCCCCTACTGGATTCTACTGGACAAGTGGACGTGACCAGCATGGGATGTAGGTAAGTAATCTGTCTCTCATTTTTACAGGTACCTCTATTGAATTCTACTGGACAAGTGGACGTGACCAGCGTGGGATGTAGGTAAGTAATCTGTCTCTCATTTTTACAGGTACCCCTATTGGATTCTACTGGACAAGTGGACGTGATCGGCGTGGGATGTAGGTAAGTAATCTGTCTCTCATTTTTACAGGTACCCCTATTGGATTCTACTGGACAAGTGGACGTGACCGGCGTGGGATGTAGGTAAGTAATCTGTCTCTCATTTTTACAGATTCCCCTACTGGATTCTACTGGACAAGTGGACGTGACCAGCGTGGGATGTAGGTAAGTAATCTGTCTCTCATTTTTACAGGTACCCCTATTGAATTCTACTGGACAAGTGGACGTGACCAGCGTGGGATGTAGGTAAGTAATCTGTCTCTCATTTTTACAGGTACCCCTATTGGATTCTACTGGACTAGTGGACGTGATCGGCGTGGGATGTAGGTAAGTAATCTGTCTTTCATTTTTACAGGTAACGCTATTGGATTCTACTGGACAAGTGGACGTGACCAGCGTGGGATGTAGGTAAGTAATCTGTCTCTCATTTTTACAGGTACCCTTATTGGATTCTACTGGACAAGTGGACGTGACCGGCGTGTGATATAGGTAAGTATGTGTGAGTGTGTCAGTGTGCTTTAATAAATTTTTACTGTCACGGTGTGTGAGTTGTGTTTTTATTTGGGTATTTTTTCTGTTGTAGAACTACAGGTACCGGCGGGCCCGTTATTTCCCTGCATGTTGGTACTTGAGGTTCTCCAAGTACCAGCAAGCGGGGGAGGCTTTCTGGGCCTTGTAGTTCCACAACAAAAAACAATATTCTTTTTTTACTTACATGGCTATCAGCCTTCCATCCACAGCCCACGGATGGGGGGGACAGCCTCGGGCTTCACCCCTGGCCCTTGGGTGCCTGGAGGGGGGGTGACCCCTTGATTTAAGGGGTCCCCACTCCTCCAGGGAACCCCGGCCAGTGGTGACTAGTTGGGGGGGTAATGCCACGGCCGCAGGGACCTACATAAATGTGTCCCCCGGCTGTGGCATTATGTCCCTGGCTAGTGGAGCCCGGTGCTGGTTTTAAAAATACGGGGGGACCCCTACATCTTTTGTCCCCCATATTTTTGGAACCAGGACCGGACTAAGAGCCCGATGCTGGTTGTCTAAATACGGGGAACCCCTGTCCAATTTTTTCCCAGTATTAAAACAACCAGGACCGGCTCAAAGAGCCCGAGGCTGGTTATACTTAGGAGGGGGACCTCACGCAGTTTTTTTTTACATTTTTAACCCATTCAGACCCTTCTCCATTAAGTTAATGGAAACCCTGGACAACAAAATTGCATTCATGTCCTCCTCCCACTCCCTTCCCAATCCCAAACACTAATTATTATTTTTTTCTATAAAAATGTACAATATATCACAAGTATGATGAGCAGGCATGCAGCGGGCATTGGCGACTTTGGACTGAGTTGCAAATTAGTGGCGGAGGGCTGGGTCAGTTGCTGGTGGGCGAGTTTGTAAGCCATTGGTGGTGGCAGCGGGCATCGGCTCAGAGGCAGTGGCGGGCATTGGCTCGGTGGAGGTAGGGGTCATCGGCAGGATTCGGCGGACATTATGGCTGTAGTGCCTCACCGCACGCCACTGACCTAACCGCACGCCACTGGTGTGTGGGACAGTGTGCGTGTGTGTTAATTGTGTGTGTGGGACAGTGTGAGTGTGTGTTAATTGTGTGTGTGTGGAACAGTGTCAGTGTTTGTAAATTTTTGCAGTCCAGTGTGTGTGTGGGGGAGAGGAAAGTATGAGAATGTGTGTCTGTAGTCTGAGTGGGTGTGTGTAGGATTTGAGGGTGGCCAGTCTGTGTGTGTGTATTAATGGCCATTTACCGAAGAGAGATATGTATTAAACCACGGGCACTGAGATGCCCTTCTCACTCACCATCCAGCTGGGTGGGCGAGCCGGGCGGGTGGAAAGCCAGCAGCAGGGGCAGCATGCCGGATATCAGCAGCCAAGGGTGGGGGCTGTAATGCACATGCGGAGCCCAAAGCCGGAGATCAGCAGCATGCTGACCGGCAATAAGCAGCTTCTGCTTCCGCGTTCAACATGCTGCTGATCTCCGGCTTTGGGCTACGCAGGGTTCGGGGGATGGGTGTCCTCTGCCGGTGTACTGCAGCTCCGGGGGTGCGGGCTCCGGAGGCTTTCAGCACTGTTGAATAGCCTCAAGTATGTACAGCCCGCACCCTCTGCTGCTGATATCCGGCATGCTGCTGCTGGCTGTCCCCCCGCCCGGCTCGGCCACACAGCTGTATGGTGAGAAGGGCATCTCAGTTCCTGAGGTTTAACACATATGCCTCAGAAAATGGCCTCTGCGGTAAACGATACTAATGCTTACCGTGACAGTAACAGCGGGGAGGAAGGCGCACATCGGGATCCTGCAGCATGAAACAAGAACCCCTTCGGAGCGCAGCAGACCACACTGAAAAGGGTGCATACCCGGTGCGGTGCTCTGCATCCCGGGTGGTGCCGAAGATGTGGAGTGTCGGAGGTGGCAGAAGCGCCGCAGCTTGGGGTGAGAAACCGCTGCAGCCCTTCCGCTGCTAAACTCTGCAATTAGTCTATTAAGGGGGTGGGCTCCCCTCATCATAGTGCCCCACAGGCCATGTTAATTCTGGGGGTAGGATCCCCTAACTCCATAATGGGAATTTTGGCTCATATCATGTGCTGTAACGTGAATTTTGGCTAATACCGTGTGCTATAATGTGAATTTCGGCTCATACTATGTGGGGTAATGTGAATTTTGTCTCATTCCGTGTGCTGTAATGTGAATTTCGGCTCATACCGTGTGCTGTAATGTGAATTTCGGCTCATACCATGTGGGGAAATGTGAATTTTGGCTCATACCATGTGGAGTAATGTGAATTTTGGCTCATACCGTGTGCTATAATGTGAATTTCGGCTCATACCATGTGGGGAAATGTGAATTTTGGCTCATACCATGTGGAGTAATGTGAATTTTGGCTCATACCGTGTGCTATAATGTGAATTTCGGCTCATACCGTGTGCTATAATGTGAATTTTGGCTCATACCATGTGGGGTAATGTGAATTTCAGCTCATACTGTGTGCTATAATGTGAATTTTGGCTCATACCATGTGGGGTAATGTGAATATCGGCTCATACCGTGTGCTATAATGTGAATTTCGGCTCATACCGTGTGCTATAATGTGAAAGGGGCACCAGTACTAGATAGTATAAGGGGTCCTACTACACTGAAGGACACGCCTCTTTGGAGTGACCGCGCCCCTTTTCCGGAGCGTGCGCGCCTTCGGCGCGCGCATAATTGCTATCTGCACTCTTTCATTCCACCTTCAAAAATTCAACTTCGACCACTGCACCTACATACACATACATACACACCCTGACATCTTTATATGCAGTGACACCGGTGGCGTCTGCACATACTTTCCTTTTGTATTTTTTTTTTATTATCATTTTATTAATTTATTATTTTTATTAAGAAAAAAAATGTATATTTTTTTTTTGGGGGGGGGCGCCATTATTGATCTTGCCCTGGGCTCCAAAAACCCTAGTTACGCCTCTGATGGTAACAACGCTTCCACATGCTTTTTCAGCGCGAACAAAGCTTTGCTACTTCAGGCCTATGTTAGCAGTATGCGAATAGGACGCAGCATGCTAACACAGCTATAATCATACCTATGCACCAACTTTTAAACGCTCTTTAAATTTACTTAACAGATAAACAATCCAATCTCAATCAAACTCAATATGACTTATCGAACCTCGTTTAGCAACAATAAAAATATGCTTTAGCATTTCTAATATTGTGCATTTTTGTCACACTGACACAACAAAGAAATATATTGTCCCTTGATTCATATCAGCGCCTTACTGATAACACAAAAAAAACAGCATGCAGTTTAGCAGCATCTAAATGCGTCCATCCTTAGCTGGTAGACCACAGCAGCGTCTGTACTGCGCATCATTATGTATGTGATATCCTGGCTGCAAGCCCCCAATTGTAAATTTCAGATTATTTCAAAATAAACATTTCAAATGCCAGCGTTAATATATACTGCTGACACAAGGCGCATCTTATTACCATATATGATAAAAGTGCGCTTTACGTCGCAAACACTATATCCCTCAAGAGAAAACAAGCATTGTTGGCTGAGGTCCAATGCTCAGAGATGTATATATTTGATATTAAAAGGGTATGCATACAATATAACACGTGTACAGTATATATATGTGGTTACAAAGTTACAATTACAGAAGAAGCAGTTTGTCAGGTCTGTAACTTTGCCTGTCCCCGGAGTGGGCACTAGTGTTGGGCAGTAGAGGAAACGAGGAGGCTGAAGAAAAGTACTGCGTATGTGCGCTTGATGTTTATTAACACACAGAGGTATATACAGCAACTGGAACACAATGTAAAGCTGATGGTTTGAAAGTCAATGAGCAAAACAAAACAATGATTTGACTTGGAAGTCGGTAACAGCAGAAATGATATATGGATGGTAAATGCAGTTGATGACAAGAATGGATGGCAATAAATTAATCCAATGAAATGAATTTTAAAAAAAGTCACTGATAATAAATGATAACGATGGTAATGATAACAGCAGAAGCGGAAGAAACAGATGACACAAATATGCAGCAAAACGGAACTCCGGATGATGTTTGAGAAACCATTAATAGAGAGCACACAGTCTGTATATGAGCACACATTCTAAGCCAAGCAAGGCCCAAGCAGGAGACAGTTCATAACACAGCAAGTTGGTATTAAGTGCTGAATGTAATTGCACAATGCTGAATGCTGGTAATTAACTGCAGAGGTTGAATGAATAGAGAATCACCTGGAGAAAGTCTGTTATTGCAAGTTGTATTGTGGCTGACTGTGGAAGGAGTTCATTACAAGCTGGATGACTGGAGACTGGAGATCAATGAAAGAACGGAAGCAGGGAAGTCACTGGAAACAGGAACACAGGAACCAGGAGAAGTTGTTTACTGAATGTGACTCGTTGTCCAAGGCGATGAGACTGAGCCACGGACCCAAACTTATACCCCTTGCTGCGCAGTGGTTGGTTACCGGGATCATGTGTGCAGACACACTGCAGGATTGGACGTTCAGGTCAGCTGAGTGCAGGTGTCATGGCGGCGCCCATGCTGTACAAATGCCGGCACACAGCGGGGTACACTCTGGATGAGGTTCAGGGGTACATGGTGACAATGGACATTGCGCTCACGGACAGTGTATTCACGCAGCCGCGACTGGGGCCGTAACCTCCGGAGGCCTGCACACCAGTGCGCTGGTAAGTGAGCTGCTGCTGATCACGATTCCTGACACAGTTGTAGTTACATAAGGATCAATTACAGCCAGCATACCCTGTCCCTCAATGCACAGTCCTCTCCATCTTTGAATCTGCACCAACAGCAATGAAAAACAGAGCTTCATGGGTGAGGGGAAATACCTATATACTGTGTATTGGGGGAAGTACAAGTCTGGGACTGAGTCTTCTGTTATTGGTCCAGGGGAGGGAGATCTCTCATACATGATGTGTTATTGGTCAGTTTGAGGGCTTTTGTCTCAGGTTGCTGGCACATCTGTCTTCAGGAAATCCTTTGTATTCATACATTTGGTCATAACTAATTGTTGCAATGTGCTACAATCTACTCATAGCTATCAAATTTACACACACATTCTCCTGATCATTTTGATACTAAGCATGATATGTTTATCTTGTTCCGTTCCAATAATACATATATATTTGATGTTATAACTCTCTTATATAAATACATTATAATGTCTAGTGCTTGACATGTTTTGTCTATGTGTAATTTATGTGTTGTATGAAATATGTGTTAAATATATCTTTGTGGCTTGTCTGTGTGAATGCGTATGCTACCATATATCACTGTGCATGCTGCGTGTATGCGCACGCACAGAGACCCATCTGTTTGGAGTTTGCATGTGGTATGTATGTAATATTTTTGACTTCGACAATATATATTTGTTGATTGTGCATCATTGATGGTGGGAAAGCATCTGGTTCTCCCCCCATCAATGGCAAAAGTATTCAACATTGGTCATAGACCATCGAGGATTTTGAATCATCAATGGTCGATGGCCATTCCTAAGAGTAACTTTCCTTAGCTTGTACGTGCTAACTACTGCATTAGCTATTGAAGCCTTTTTGCAAAAATCGCAATTAAGTTAAATGAGATGGAATTATAGATAACAGTATTTTTCTAACACAATATTTTCTATTTTCAGGATGTTATATGAGCACCCGGAAGTTATGAAACTCACGTAAGTTCCTATATGGGTTGGCAAATAGTAGGGTTATTCTTTTGAGAAAGGCAGCGACTCAATAGTTCTTAATGTAATCTATACTTAGCTTGAGAGACAACTTATAAAAGCATATTGACTTGTGTGGTGCGATGAAGAGATAAAGGATCAGGGGGGTGGATCCAATGGGTGCAGGTGACATCTTTGGAGAGGATGTCATCACTATAACAAAGTGAGACCCAGAGGTAGCGAGAAGGACAACTTGGTCATGAAAGACTTCCAATATGGAATTATTTGGGCTAAGTACAAATATTAACACAATATAGTGGTGAAGACAACTCCTTGAAATTTCCCTAAAAATTCACTTAACATCCATTGTTAGAATATGAACACTACTTTAAAAACAAGTAGAAATAAGATGATTTCTTAGATTAAATTAAACTGTGACATTAAGTACTCTTCTAATGGCATGGGCTTTATATTATTCACCTAAATCTTAATTATTAATTCCTTCAGTCTTAAGAATGAGTGGGACTCGTCCTCATCATGTGCAGTACTATAGAAATGCTGAAAATGAGGATACCTTTGCAGAACAAAACATGCCGAAGTGTATAGAAAGACTAAATGTGTACTATTTCCCATAACCTGGCATTTCAGGAGCAGGGGTTACCCTCATTTTCAAGAGACTAGGGGGCAGAGGTACTGAGCCTTGGCGATTGATAAAGTATAAGCCAATCAGCACCTAACTGTCATGTTATAGGCAGTATTTGAGAAATGACAGTTATGAGCTGATTGGTTGGTAGTCTATCACTATCTAAGGCTTAGTACATCTGCCCCTAGGAAATATTCAGGCTGGTCCCCCCCTCACCTCCGGAGATAGTGGGTGACTGGGAGAGGGTGACGGAGATAGTGGGTGACATGGTGAGGATGCAAGGGAGATAGTGGCTGACTGGGAGACATTGGGTGACAGGGAGAGGATGACAGGGAGACATTGTGTGACAGGGAGACATAGGGTGTCAGGGAGAGGGTGATAAGGAGATTAAGGCTGTCAGTGAGAGGGTGACAGGAAGACATTGGGTGACAGGGAGATAGTGGGTGACATAGTGAGTAGGGATAGCCATTTTTTTCAGCAAAGTGTCATGGCCCAGAGCTTAACCCCGGCCCCTGACACCCACGAAGCCATGCCCATGGGCTCTGATCAGTCCGCAGTTCACTTTACAGTAATGCAGGGGTGAGCATCGATGGGTTAAACGATCGATGGTAACCTTACAGGTAGTTTTACACCATCGAGGTTATCCATCAATTAATGATACCATCGATGGTGACCATCAATGGATAACCCACCAATTGCCATCCCTAATAGTGAGGGTGAATGCGAGATAGCGGGTGACAGAGATAGTGGTTGACAGGGAGACATTGGGAGACAGGGAGACATTGGGTGACAGGGAGATAGAGGGTGACAGGGAGATAGTGGGTGACAGGGAGACATTGGGTGATTTGGGTGACAAGAAGAGGGTGACAGGGTGAGAGGCTTACTCGCCACACGCCCTTCTGAACGTGCACAAAAATGCCAGGGCTGAAAGAGGCCTCAGTTGATCCCTGGCTGGAACAGTGAGATAAAAAAGAGAAGCCTGTGTGGGGGAGGGGTGGCAGGGGTGCTGTGGTTGGGGCTGGAGCAGAAAGGAGCCTGTGCATGGTAGGGGAGCCGCAGATGGGGGGTGGCTGGAGCAGTGAGGTAACAGAGAGGAGCCTGTGCGAGGGAGGGGGCTTTAGCGGTGAAGGAACAGAGAAGAGAGAAGAGCTTCTGTGGAACACACACACACACACACACACACACACACACACACACACACATTTCTTGCAATGATTAATTGTCATTCTTCTTCTTCAGGAGAAGTGATGTCTTGGTGTTGACACCTTGGCTGGCCCCAATTATATGGAATGGCACCTATAACATAGACATCCTGAATGCTCAGTTCCACCAGAGAGGTGTCCGCATTGGCCTCACTGTCTTTGCTGCTAAAAAGTAAGTCATAAATAATAATAAAGAGAGTGACTATCAACATCTACCCCCCTGGGGCAAGTAGATGTCACGTTTTTCAGGGACTCATTGTATCAGTCATTGGACTTGCACGTTCAGGTATGTAAGTCCTCAGTGTGGCACAGCTCTCTCTGTGAAGCACCCCTCTCCTGCTCTCTGCCCGTGCTCCTGTCTGGTCTAGAGAGCCGACATAACGATCAGGGGGTCGAAATAAAGTGACTGTGAGTAATAAGCTCACCAGTCTGGTTGATTGCTAGGGTCGCAGTCAGTAGTGGTCTCCGTACAAATTCCAGTGTCTGTGCCGTTAGAATTTTTTTTTGCAGCAATAAAGCATTTTTTTTTGCAGTATTGCTGCGCTGCGTAGAATGGCCCTCATTCCGAGTTGTTCGCTCGCTAGCTACTTTTAGCAGAAATGCAAACGCAAAGCCACCGCCGTCTGGGAGTGTATCTTAGCTCAGCAGAATAGCTAACGAAAGATCAGCAATTCTGCTATTAAGTATTTCCTTGCAGTTTCTGAGTAGCTCCAGACCTACTCCTAGATTCTAGATTGCGATCACCTCAGTCCGTTTAGTTCCTGGTTTGACGTCACAAACACGCCCAGCATCCGGCCAGCCACTCCCCCGTTTCTCCAGCCACTCCTGCGTTTTATGCTGGCACGCCTGCGTTTTTTAGCACATTCCCGGAAACGGCCAGTTTCCGCCCAGAAACTCCCACTTCCTGTCAATCACACTATGATCAGCAGAGCGCTTAAAAAGCTTTATTCGCCCGTGGGTAAAATAGCATAGTTTTGTGTAAAAATACTTACCGCGTGCGCCCTGCTGTGCATACGCATGCGCAGAACTGCCGGATTTTAGCCTATTAGTAATTCTGCTAAAAATAGCAGCGAGCGAACAACTCGGAATGAGGGCCAATGATGGAGTCGGGATTTGCGTCCACCTCTAAATCAGGCCCTAAAGATTATTTACTGACATGGTGTCACAACTGAGGGCCTGAGCTGACGGGAGGCAGCCTCAGTTGTAGGGGCTGAGATGTACCGGAACCTGGGAGGTTGTATCAGACCCCTGGACATGTAAGTAACATGAATAATAACTGCCCGAAGGCGTGACCACGACAACTTGGATAAAAGTCAATGATGTTTATTATGACAACTCCGCAACACAGCAGCAGTAAAAGAAAACGTAAAAGTCAGCAAATAATAAATACAGTTCCTGGGTACTACAGGATGGCAGGAGCCACAGGGCACTGGTAGTGTGAGATAGTTCTTATGATCTTCTAGATGGAAAGTCCTTACCAGGCCCGACTGTAGCAATGGAGATAACCCAGGATTGTGCCAGCTGGTGTTCCAGGAAAAGCTGGGTTGCTGAAGGTAAAACAGCTGCTGTGGATACTGGCTGGAACCAGACTGTTGTTAGCACGGAGTGGATACTGGCTGGAACCAGTTAAATAATAAATGAACTTGGGAGCGATGAAATATGAACTGAAATGTAGAACTTGAGAGCGGAGAAATAATAATACCGGTGGAGAGTGGTAAAGTGTAGAAAGGACACCGGCCCTTTAAGGGAAGCTGTACTCTGCTGGAAGCTGAGCTGGAAGCAGGTAATGTTGTAGCTGGAAACAGATGAATCCACAATGGATTGGAGAGTCAGGCTACACCGCAGGTGGAATGCTGGTGCGGGTCTCTATGGTGGAAGTCTTGAGACAGGAGCTGGAACCTGGAAGACAATCACAGGAGAGAGACAAACAGGAACTAGGTTTGACAACCAAAGCACTGACGCCTTCCTTGCTCAGGCACAGTGTATTTATACCTGCAGCAAGGAAGGGATTGGCTAGGCAATTATGCAGATTATCAATACTGAGAACAGATTGGTGGAAATGATCAGTTGACAGAATCCAAGATGGCTGCGCCCATGCAGACACTTGGAGGGAAGTTTGGTTTGTAATCCATGTGGTAATGAAAACAGTAATGGCGGCGCCGGCCACCGGAGACAGGAGGCGCCAGGCTGACAGATGCACATCCAACCACGCGGACACAGCGGAGGCCGCGGCTGATGTAATCGCCACTCAGACACTCTGCATGCAGAAGTTCAGGGACGGCGGCGGAGGCCGCGGGAGACGCCATGCCAGGTGTAATATGGCGTTTACTGTGACAGCGTCCCAGAGTGACAGGAGAGGATACAGGAATGTACACATCAGGATAACAGATGGGATCCGGTCCTGGAGCGCTGAGCCAGCCTTAGGAGGCATCCGATGGGCAAGAAATGGCGTCCAGATACCCGGATCGTGACAGCACCCCCCCCTTTAGGAGTGGCCCCAGGACACTTCTTTGGCTTTTGAGGAAACTTGGAATGGAATCTCCGGACCAAGGCAGGAGCATGGACATCAGAAGCATTGGTCCATGAACGTTCCTCAGGACCATAACCCTTCCAGTCAATAAGATATTGTAGTTGACCGTAACGGTGACGTGAGTCCAGGATCTTGGCCACTTCATACTCAACGCCTCGTTGAGTTTGGACTTTCGGAGTTGGAGGAAGTGAGGAATGAAACCGATTCAAGATCAGCGGTTTCAACAGGGAAACATGGAATGTCCTGGGTATTTTTAAGAAGGGAGGCAACTGGAGTCTGTAAGCAACAGGATTGATGACTTGTTCAATCTTGAAAGGACCGATATAGCGAGGTGCAAACTTCATACTGGGAACTCTTAACCTCAAATTCTTCGTGGATAACCATACCCGATCACCCACCTTGAGAGCAGGAACTGCTCGACGCTTCTTATCCGCAAACTTCTTGTATCTGAACGATGCCTTGAGCAGAGCTGATCGTACACTCTTCCAGATATTGGCAAACTGATGCAAGGTGATATCCACTGCGGGAACAGAAGTTGCTGGAAGCGGTTGGAACTCAGGGACTTTAGGGTGGAATCCAAAGTTAGTGAAGAATGGTGTTGAAGCAGATGAAGAATGATACTGGTTGTTATGACAGAACTCGGCCCAGGGAAGTAATTGAACCCAGTCATCTTGAGAGGAGGACACATAGATGCGGAGGAAGGCCTCCAAGTCCTGATTCACCCTCTCAGTTTGACCATTGGTCTGAGGATGGTAAGCCGTGGAAAACTTTAGCTTGACTTGGAGGACTTGACATAAACTTCGCCAGAATTTGGCTGTGAATTGAACTCCTCGATCTGAGATAATTTCTTCAGGAAGACCGTGGAGTCGGAAGATCTCTTGTATGAATACTTGAGCCAACTTGGAAGCTGACGGAAGACCGGTGAGAGGAATGAAGTGTGCCATCTTGGTGAACCGGTCAACTACCACCCAGATGGTATTGAACTTGTTGCACATGGGTAAGTCTGTAATGAAATCCATCGACAAGTGGGTCCATGGTCGACGGGGAACGGATAGTGGAACCAGTTGCCCCGCAGGCGACTGGCGGGATACTTTATGTTGGGCACACTTTGGGCAAGATGCAATAAACTCCAAGACGTCCTTTTTCAGAGTTGGCCACCAATAGGACCTAGAGATAAACTCCAGGGTTTTTTGGATACCTGTATGTCCGGCAAAACGGGAAGCATGGGCCCAATGCATGAGCTTCTTCCTTAGCATCGGCTTCACAAAACTTTTCCCTGATGGGGGCGTAGAGTCCATCCCTACCGTGGAGAATGCCAACGGATTTATAATAGGATGCTTGTCTGAAGACTCTGACTCATTTTCTTGCTCCCATGAGCGGGAAAGGGCATCGGCCTTGCGATTCTGAGAGCCCGGACAGAACTGGAGTTTAAAGTCGAACCTGGAAAAGAAAAGTGCCCATCTGGCCTGACGAGGGTTGAGACATTGTGCGCCCTTCAGGTATAAAAGGTTCTTGTGGTCTGTAAGTATGGTGATTGAATGAGAAGCTCCCTCCAACAGATACCTTCACTCTTCTAGAGCGAGCTTGATGGCTAGCAACTCCTGGTCGCCAATGGCATAGTTGCGCTCAGCTGGGGAGAACTTCCGGGAGAAGAAACTGCAAGGGTGTAAATGGCCATCTTTAGCCCTCTGAGATAACACCGCTCCTACTCCAACGGAGGAGGCATCCACCTCTAAGATGAAAGGAGAGTCGATGTCAGGCTGTTTCAGAACAGGCGCAGAGATGAACCTTTGTTTTAAAAGATGAAATGCTTGCATGGCTTCTTCAGACCACTTGGACGGGTTAGCACCCTTCTTAGTGAAAGCAGTAATAGGTGCCACAATGGTGGAAAAGTCTCGTATAAACTTTCGGTAATAGTTGGCGAACCCTAAGAACCTCTGGACCCCTTTGAGGGTTAAGGGTACCCGACAATTTTGGATTGCTTGTAGTTTCTCAGGATCCATCTCTAGTCCGGAACGAGACACAATGTACCCTAGAAACAAAATGGACTTGACTTCAAAGACGCATTTTTCTAATTTGCAATAGAGATGATTGACACGGAGACGGGACAGAACCTCTTTAACCCAAAAACGATGTTCCTCTAAATCGTTGGCAAAAATGAGGATATCGTCTAGATAGACCACGACATGACGGTATAGAATGTCTCTGAAGATCTCATTGACAAAATGCTGGAAGACAGCTGGAGCATTGTTCAATCCGAAGGGCATGACGAGGTACTCATAATGTCCGTCACGGGTGTTAAAGGCGGTCTTCCACTCGTCACCCTCACGGATCCGGATGAGATTGTATGCACCTCGCAAGTCCAGCTTTGTAAAGATGGTAGCTCCGCTAACTCTGTCAAAGAGCTCAGTAATCAGGGGTAAAGGATAACGGTTCTTGATGGTAATGTCGTTCAAACCTCTGTAGTCGATGCACGGCCGCAGACCACCATCTTTCTTTTTTACAAAAAAGAAGCCTGCGCCGGCTGGGGAAGAAGAAGGTCGAATGAACCCCTTTGCTAGGTTCTCTTTAATGTATTCCTCCATAGAATGCGTCTCAGGCAGAGACAACGGATAAGTTCGGCCTCGAGGTGGAACCTTCCCTGGAACGAGATCAATCGGGCAGTCCCATTCTCTATGAGGAGGAAGGATATCAGCAGAAGCTTTACTGAACACATCCGTGAAATCTTGATATGGAGGAGGTGGAACATCAGACGACCTGGGGGAGGAAGAACAGACAGGCAATACTTTAAACAAACATGTCTCTGCACAGGAGGAACCCCATGCCAGGATTTGCGTAGTCGTCCAATCAATTGTAGGATTGTGAAGACGGAGCCATGGAAGGCCCAGGACCACAGGATGTGTGGCTCTTGGAATCACTAAAAGTGAAATAAGTTCGGAATGAAGAACTCCCACTCTCAGACGAACTGGTAGAGTCCTTAGAGCAATAACAGTATCAAAAATTTTACTGCCATCCACGGCAGTTAAGGAAAAGGAGGAAGGAAGTCTCTCGGTGGGTAGGGACCACCGTTTAACATAGGCTTCAGTAATAAAGTTCCCAGCTGCTCCGGAATCAAGGAGGGCAATGACGTTCCGATAACGTTGAGCAACTTGAAGCGAGACTGGGAGATTACAATCATGAGGAGATGGAGAGGAGATCATTACTCCTAGCCGGCCCTCTCCTGGGCGAGCTAGGGTTTGGAGTTTTCCCGGACGTTCGGGACAGGCATTGATGGTGTGAGACGGAGCTGCACAGTAAAGACAAAGAGACTCAGAGAGACGTCTTCGGCGCTCAGCAGGAGTTAAACGGGAACGGCCAATTTGCATGGGCTCATCTTTAGATGGTGACAGTTGACGAGGAGGAGGAGCAGAAGATTTTGGAGCAGATGATCTTCCACGCTCAGTTGCTCTCTCTCTGAAACGTAAATCAACTTTCGTGCAGAGTGAGATTAGCTCATCTAACTTAGAAGGTAAGTCTCTGGTAGCTAACTCATCTTTAATAAGCTCAGATAAGCCATGCCAGAATGCAGCATACAGGGCCTCGTCGTTCCATGCCAGTTCGGATGCCAGGATCTGGAACTGTATCAGATATTGTCCTACAGTACGTGACCCCTGGCGTAAACGGAGAATCTCGGATGAAGCTGAGGTTACCCGGCCTGGCTCGTCGAAGATGCGCCTGAATGTTGACACGAATGCAGTGTAAGAAGATAGCAGGGTGTCGGACCTCTCCCATAACGGTGATGCCCAGTCAAGGGCGGAGCCACTGAGAAGAGAGATGATGTAGGCAATTTTTGTACGGTCACTGGGAAAATTGCCAGGTTGTAGCTCAAACTGAATCTCACACTGGTTGAGAAATCCCCTGCAGAATCTTGGAGATCCGTCAAATTTTGCTGGCGTTGGAAGATGAAGACGTGGAGCAGAAATGGGTAAGGTGGGTGGGGTTATAGCTGGAGTCACTGTGGTTGACGCACCAGATGCGCCTGATCCACGGAGAGTTGTCTGAATCCCATCCAGCCGAGTAGAGAGATCCTGGAGACAGCGGATGATGTGGCCCTGTGCAGCCTCCTGATGTTCTAGTCGGGCTGCCAGTTCTTGCATCGGCCTGGCCGCTTGATCCTGGTCTCCGGCTGGATTCATTAGGTCAGTGCTTACTGTCACAACTGAGGGCCTGAGCTGACGGGAGGCAGCCTCAGTTGTAGGGGCTGAGATGTACCGGAACCTGGGAGGTTGTATCAGACCCCTGGACATGTAAGTAACATGAATAATAACTGCCCGAAGGCGTGACCACGACAACTTGGATAAAAGTCAATGATGTTTATTATGACAACTCCGCAACACAGCAGCAGTAAAAGAAAACGTAAAAGTCAGCAAATAATAAATACAGTTCCTGGGTACTACAGGATGGCAGGAGCCACAGGGCACTGGTAGTGTGAGATAGTTCTTATGATCTTCTAGATGGAAAGTCCTTACCAGGCCCGACTGTAGCAATGGAGATAACCCAGGATTGTGCCAGCTGGTGTTCCAGGAAAAGCTGGGTTGCTGAAGGTAAAACAGCTGCTGTGGATACTGGCTGGAACCAGACTGTTGTTAGCACGGAGTGGATACTGGCTGGAACCAGTTAAATAATAAATGAACTTGGGAGCGATGAAATATGAACTGAAATGTAGAACTTGAGAGCGGAGAAATAATAATACCGGTGGAGAGTGGTAAAGTGTAGAAAGGACACCGGCCCTTTAAGGGAAGCTGTACTCTGCTGGAAGCTGAGCTGGAAGCAGGTAATGTTGTAGCTGGAAACAGATGAATCCACAATGGATTGGAGAGTCAGGCTACACCGCAGGTGGAATGCTGGTGCGGGTCTCTATGGTGGAAGTCTTGAGACAGGAGCTGGAACCTGGAAGACAATCACAGGAGAGAGACAAACAGGAACTAGGTTTGACAACCAAAGCACTGACGCCTTCCTTGCTCAGGCACAGTGTATTTATACCTGCAGCAAGGAAGGGATTGGCTAGGCAATTATGCAGATTATCAATACTGAGAACAGATTGGTGGAAATGATCAGCTGACAGAATCCAAGATGGCTGCGCCCATGCAGACACTTGGAGGGAAGTTTGGTTTGTAATCCATGTGGTAATGAAAACAGTAATGGCGGCGCCGGCCACCGGAGACAGGAGGCGCCAGGCTGACAGATGCACATCCAACCACGCGGACACAGCGGAGGCCGCGGCTGACGTAATCGCCACTCAGACACTCTGCATGCAGAAGTTCAGGGACGGCGGCGGAGGCCGCGGGAGACGCCATGCCAGGTGTAATATGGCGTTTACTGTGACAGCGTCCCAGAGTGACAGGAGAGGATACAGGAATGTACACATCAGGATAACAGATGGGATCTGGTCCTGGAGCGCTGAGCCAGCCTTAGGAGGCATCCGATGGGCAAGAAATGGCGTCCAGATACCCGGATCGTGACGCATGGTAAGCTTTACAGCCTTACTTACTGTATAATGTAAGTAACCATGTGCAATTACTCCTCTAGTCCTCTTCCCCACCTTTTCACTGCTTGATACATCAGCCCCATAGAAAATAATGGGACTGAGGCAGAATTTCATTGCATGCACAGAAGGTAATGCGTAATTTTGCCTGCATGTAGAGCTGATGTCATCTTTGCGGGTGCTAGATTGAATACTTGTCATTCTCATCACCATCCATGCACACTTGCACCAGCCTTATCCATGGTTTAATAGAAACAAACAGGTGTATTATCACATCAAGTCTACAATTCCATCCCATGCCTTCACTGGACATTGGCTACAGGACATTGCCACGATACAGCCAGTTACGTCCCTTCAGCCAGAAATGAAGACATGCGTACAACTCCGCATTGCCCGTAATTGCATGCTCCTGGTTTCTGGAGCATGCACCGTGCAAAAACACACAATGGGGGTCATTTCAAGTTGATCGCTCGCTGCCGATTTTCGCAGCGCAGTGATCAGGTAAAAAAATGGCAAAACTGCGCATGCGTATGCACTGCAATGTGCACGCATGTCGTAGGGATACAAAGAGAATCGCTGCTGTGCAATGCTTCTATCGAAGAATCCATTCGCACAACCGATCGCAAGGAGATTGACAGGAAGAGGGCGTTTATGGGTGTCAACTGACCATTTTCTGGGAGTGGTAGGGCAAACGCAGGCGTGTCCAGGTGTTTGCAGGGCAGGTATCTGACGTCAATTCCGGGACCTCCGTCGCTAGAATCATCGCACAGGATAAGTAACTGCAGGGCTGGTCTTGTTTTGCACAAAATGTGTTTGTGTCACTCGGCTGCACATGCGATCGCGCACTTGCAAAGCGAAAATACACTCCCCCGTGGGCGGCGACAATGCGTTTGCACGGCTGCTAAAAGTAGCTAGCGAGAGATCAACTCGGAATGAAGGCCAGTATGTGTTCATTTCCTGCATTTCTTATTTGGCACAATAATACCATTAATCATGATCATTATTGCTAAGACGCCTCAAGTTCGGCAATGCCTGACAGGCATGAAGCAATTAAATAATCTAAAACAAATAAAATGTACAAGAACATACACATCATGTAAACTCTCAGTAACAAGTACACCGCATATTGTTTATAAATTGTCCTACATGGACAGCTTGTTCCAGGGTTGAAATGTTATACTAACAGTCGATGTTAAAAATTGATTTTAAAGTCGATGTCGATGTTACAGTTTATATTAGTCTAGAGTCAGCCGGTTTTTGTCAGTTGCATTCAAAATCGATAGCAAATCATAGAAATCAACCAAAAATCTGCTACCACTTCCTGCTGACTTTTGATTGGACAAAACATACCACATGCCAGAAGCTGCTGTGGTTCCTCTAATTCTGGTTTGTGGACATCTACAATGGTGGGGCGCCTACGCATGCATTCTGCGCATGTGCAAGGTGGGTTCTGCACGGCCGCACACAATGCCCCTTGAGCAGGATTGGACTGACCCACAGGGGCCCTCCTCCTCTAGGGATCAGGTTCCAGACTGAGCACTAGAATTATGCCATATCTGCCTACTTTTTGGCTGATCCTCTGGGAGGGAGCAGCAAGATCACACAGGGAGGGGGCATGGAGGAGGCTGTACGGGGGTGTGGTGATGAATAATCATCATAGCCCCGCTCCCCACTTTACAATGCCCACATTAACTCGAAATGAGGGCCAATATACGCTGCGCAAATAGATATACTTTGACATTCAACTTTGCATCTGCATCTAACATGATAAAGTAACCATTAGAAGTCTGTCCAACATTTATAAAAAAGAAACTATAGTACGGGGAGCTCTTATTCCTTAAACAAACTTAACTATTAAAAAACTGACCGCCTGAACCTAATGCTGAACCCTTTGTTTGTTTTCTAGATACATTCAGTTTATTCCAACATTTCTAGAATCAGCTGAAAAGTTCTTCATGGTGGGACACCCGGTAAATTACTACGTATTCACTGATCAGCCCAATAACATACCCAACGTTACACTTGGTGAGAGGAGACAACTGATCGTACTGGTAGTCCCTGCATACAAGAGATGGCAAGATGTCTCCATGAGGCGCATGCAGATTATTCGAGATTACACTCGCGAGCGCTTCGTCCATGAAGTGGACTATTTGGTGTGTGCCGACGTGGACATGAAGTTCACCGACGACGTTGGAGTTGAGATCTTGAGTGAGGTGTTTGGTACTATTCATGCTTGTTTCTTTACGGCACAACGCAAAGACTTTACCAATGAACGACGGCCAGAGTCCGCTGGCTATGTTCCCTTTGATGAGGGGGATTATTACTACACAGGAAGCTATTTTGGGGGTTCAGTAGAGGGGATCTACAAGTTGACTAACCACTGCCACCGCGCCATGCTGGCAGACAAGGAGAAGAGCATTGAGGCGCTCTGGCACGATGAGAGCTATTTGAACAGATATTTCCTTTATCACAAACCCACTAAGGTCCTCTCCCCAGAATATTCATGTAATTACTTTTGTGGAGAACCAGCTGTTGTGCAGAAAAAGAGGTTTGTTCTTGTTCCAAAGGTTTATGCAAAGATCCGGGACAAGCGGTGACACCTGGACATTTGAAGGCAAAGCTTTTGTTCAATGTTCATATTGGCTGCAATATATATTTTGTTCACCATGACCTTTTAAATATGCACTGACCATAGTATTCTGTAGCTTTGAGCTTGCTTTTTTGTTGTTGTCTCAAGCAGGTTTGTATTTTACATACATAGCATCCCCTCCATTGCTGTCTTTTTATGGGGTGGTGATTTGTACTTTATACAGTTTACTCTTCTCACCTTCTCTACTTGGGCATTGCACACATATCAGTCACTGATTCAAGTTGCAGGTCATGGGTTGCCATCAATGGGTGTTGACTCATTACAGTCCATGAACCTGATGCTAGGTTGCCCTAATTGACATAAACTTCACACGTCAGATGCATACGCACGCCACTCAAGCACACTTATCTTAATAAATAAAGACACAACAACCGTAATTGGCGTGAAAGGGGTCAGCTTTTTATTTTGACTGAGAGGGAGGCCTATTAATACTAACACTAAGAATGCAGACTTCCCTCTCTAACTAAGGTTGCGGGGAGAAGAACGGTTAAGCATGATAAAGAACTTAATAAGGGTAATCCAAAATTATATGATGAAATAGAGCAATAAACATGTGTATGTGAGGGGGCCTTCTGCCCCAGATGTTCCGGGATTGGCCTCCTGCCTCCATCCCGAGCAATAAAAAAATACTGTATGTGTGAGGGGGCCTTCTGCCCCAGATTTTCCGGGATCGGCCTCCTGCCTCCATCCCAGACATCGGAAATCAAAAAATCCAAGGCCAGGGGTCGACCTTCTGCCACTACCCCTGCCCTCCAACAGTTGTAGGGACGGAGATACGCTCCGCCCCTACGGGGTAAAAAATAGGGCCACCGGCCCCGATATCCACACATGCTTATGATCTATCATATGGGCCCACCCAGGTACGATGGTGCCCATCAATTAATAATAAGACTATAAAATTACCTAAAAGTTCACCCGAACTTACTAACAATAAACTCCTTAAGTAAAAACTAAAATAACCGTTCAGAAACCGGCCAACTGTCAGGTTACCAACCTGCCACCGCCACCTGAACCGAAAAACCCACTCAACTAAACAAAGCAGAATACGGAGAAAAACCTCACTCAACTCAAACTAAAGAAAACAGAATACGAAACTAAAAAGACCTGAATCATATAAAGCACGGATCTAGCCAACTGACTGCAAAAGAAGGGTGTTACTGAGGTTAAGAAATGAAATATATGGAGAAAATGGGTAACCTAACCTGGCGGGGGGGGGGGGGGGGGGGGGGTGGGTAGGGGTCGCCCAATTTGACTTGAGGCAAAAACGCAAAACTTTGTCAGCCGGCAACAGCCGTAATTAAAACCAACGATAAAACAAAAATTCCTCAAGGCCCCCGCAGTCGCAAAGTGCAACTGCGACGAGCAGCTAATCCTCAAAAGGGCGCACTGGGAGGAAAAGGCCTGATACAGCGCCTAACTGCACCAGACCTCCACCTAGTCGGCCGGAGATAGACCCATGTATAAAATACAACGCCCCAAAACCGACCGGAATTGATATCTGGTCAACTGGGAACCGTCACTATGGACGAGCCACCCGGGAGGCGTTGGAGGCCGTAAGTACAAAGAAGACCGGGCTGCGATAATGTTAGGGTCTCCTGCCCTGTGCTGCCACGTCGTCATGGCAACTGGGAGACAAGTGCTAGCGGAGTGGCCTGAGCGCAGCTGATACTCCGGTTCGGGTCTTTTGCTGTGCAGTGGTTACAGGCTCTGTGCACGGCAGGGGATCCGGTGCTGGTTTTTGTGCTCACAGTCTGTGAGGTCTGAGTGGGGCGTGGACAGCACCTGCTATATAAACCCTCTTCTCAGGTTAGGCAGATGCTGCTGAATCTTTGTTGGTTAGTTAGTTCCTGAAAGTTAGCCAGTACTGTGTAGCTTTGTATTTGTTGTTGCTTACTGCAAATAGGCCTTGGGGTTTGGTACTACACTCTGCCAATCCAGACCTAGCAGTAAAACTGGAGTCAGTCGTTTAACTTGCTGGGGTTCTTTTGCTACTCTGTGAACTTAGCAAGTTTGCGGCTGTATTCTCAGACTTGCCTGCCTAAATCCTTTCTCACTGTGCAAAGGTGTTCAGGTGTCAGTTTAGTGGCAGTAAGCTGAACCTGTGCACTGCAAGTGAGGATTAGGATTGTGGAGACTCTCCTTGTGTCTATCATTCCATCTCTGACCAAGGAGTTTACTGCCACACCCGTTGGTAACCCTTTAGGGTTTTGCTGTTGCCCTTAGCAACAGCATTTCGGGTTCTCTAAGTATTAAAACACAACATCTTGCTTTTTCCATCTGAGCATTCCTAATACTAGGGAGACACTCAGTTTCTTAGCCTCTGGGCTTATCTGTTCACTTTGTGTTTATTTTGTTACCCTATCACCTTCTGTGTACGTAATGTCATATTCCCCAGTCTGTCTGTGAGTTCATTTGTTTTGCATCCCTATCCGTTCAGACACCAGTACATTCCTGCAGGCACTGGTGTGCATAACAGTTCAGACACCAGTACATTCCTGCAGGCACTGGTGTGCATAACAGTTCAGACACCAGTACATTCCTGCAGGCACTGGTGTGCATAACAGATAACTGAACAAATGCCCCGCACACGAGCCCGACCCATGCAAACCCACAGCCCCCTGCCGACTACGTCAGTCTTGGAGCGCTGAATCCCATACCACAAAACGGCGGGGCGTACAACGACGTGGGCCGCCAGCATGGGCGCGGCAGAAGACCGAGAGACGGACACCAGCTCACCCACCCTGAACGCACCGTGGAAGGCCATCGTAAAGGCTGCCATGAAGAGGCGAAACTCGTATCCCCGTATCGTGAGCGCTGAATCCTACACCACAAACCGTCGGGCGTACGTCGACGGCTTGTATTGACTGAGAGGAAGGCCTATGAAATCTAAACTCGGATGAAAAACTCCCTCTCCAACTAAGGGACAGTTGACATATTTAAACACACAAAGCATAAAGCAGACCGCACATGAAAAGGAAATATCTCAAAAATAGAATTTAAATAATATCCTAAATGTAGGAGGGCCTTCTGCCCAGATGTTCCGGGATCGGCCTTCTGCCACCATCCCTCATGGCCTGCTGCCCCGATGTTCAGGGATCGGCCGTCTGCCACCATCCCTGATCATCCCGAATGCAATGCAACAATGGGCCATCTGCCTTGTGAGGGGTCTTACCACTATGGCTCTTCTCCAGAAGGTAGCGACTCCACCGCTCCCAAACGGCCAGACAAGCCGCGAAAGTTGCAGGAGCCAAAGACCTGTGGACTAAATCCTCCAATCCGCACACAGAAGCAGGACAGAAGTCCCTTTGGATTAGAGCTGCAGGAGCCAACTGCCTAAACCGCTGCCAGTCGCCGCGAGAAAGGGTAGTATCAATGTCGTTGCGCTCGGCCGGGACATGCTCGGCTCGCAACGTAATGTTGTTCACCCAGCATAGCAAGACTGTCTGCGCGAAGACCCGCAGTACCGGCAAGGATGTGGACTCCCGCCTGATGATGGCAAAAACCACACCCAAATTGTCGCATCAGAAGACCACCTGTTTGTTACGCAGTGCATAGCGCCAGAGCTCCAATGCGCCCAGTATGGGAAAAAGTTCCAGCAACAGCAAGTGTGTCGCGAAGCGCTCGCTAATCGCAAACACCAGAGGTGTCCCAGAAAAGCTCCAGGGAGGTGCCAGACACGACCGCCTCCCACCCAACACAAACACCGCTGAAACGAACCAGAAATTCCTCCCTTGTACGTTAAACCCGCCGAATTGCGAGGGACAATCTGAGAAAATGATGCTGGCGTCGAATTCTAACTGTCGCCCGCTCCAATTTTCTACAGAAAAACCCCACCCATGGGGTTAACTTTGCAAGCAAAACTAAACAGGCCCCATAGGGAGCGAGCCGGCATGAGAGTAAGCTTGCCCGCAGCAGGCGAATAAAGGATATCATCGTGAAGATGGAACACCGTATCCACTGGGAGCCTACAGAGGTCGGCGACCATAGCAATCTGAATTCCGAGATAAAGCAAGGATGCAGAGGGCCCCTAAGTCTTCTCAGGCGCCACTGGAACCCCGAAGGGTGCGAAGAGGGCGATGACGTGGCAAGCTAGCGCAGCGATCTGAGTCCTGTGGGCCGATCAAAAGGAAATCGTCCAAGTAGTGCGAAATACCCCTTTTTGCCAGTCGCATGCTACAGGCACCAACTGAATCTCTCGCAAGAGATGGAAAAACCCTGTCACAACTGAGGGCCTGAGCTGACGGGAGGCAGCCTCAGTTGTAGGGGCTGAGATGTACCGGAACCTGGGAGGTTGTATCAGACCCCTGAACATGTAAGTAACATGAATAATAACTGCCCGAAGGCGTGACCACGACAACTTGGATAAAAGTCAATGATGTTTATTATGACAACTCCGCAACACAGCAGCAGTAAAAGAAAACGTAAAAGTCAGCAAAGAATAAATACAGTTCCTGGGTACTACAGGATGGTAGGAGCCACAGGGCACTGGTAGTGTGAGATAGTTCTTATGATCTTCTAGATGGAAAGTCCTTACCAGGCCCGACTGTAGCAATGGAGATAACCCAGGATTGTGCCAGCTGGTGTTCCAGGAAAAGCTGGGTTGCTGAAGGTAAAACAGCTGCTGTGGATACTGGCTGGAACCAGACTGTTGTTAGCACGGAGTGGATACTGGCTGGAACCAGTTAAATAATAAATGAACTTGGGAGCGATGAAATATGAACTGAAATGTAGAACTTGAGAGCGGAGAAATAATAATACCGGTGGAGAGTGGTAAAGTGTAGAAAGGACACCGGCCCTTTAAGGGAAGCTGTACTCTGCTGGAAGCTGAGCTGGAAGCAGGTAATGTTGTAGCTGGAAACAGATGAATCCACAATGGATTGGAGAGTCAGGCTACACCGCAGGTGGAATGCTGGTGCGGGTCTCTATGGTGGAAGTCTTGAGACAGGAGCTGGAACCTGGAAGACAATCACAGGAGAGAGACAAACAGGAACTAGGTTTGACAACCAAAGCACTGACGCCTTCCTTGCTCAGGCACAGTGTATTTATACCTGCAGCAAGGAAGGGATTGGCTAGGCAATTATGCAGATTATCAATACTGAGAACAGATTGGTGGAAATGATCAGCTGACAGAATCCAAGATGGCTGCGTCCATGCAGACACTTGGAGGGAAGTTTGGTTTGTAATCCATGTGGTAATGAAAACAGTAATGGCGGCGCCGGCCACCGGAGACAGGAGGCGCCAGGCTGACAGATGTACATCCAACCACGCGGACACAGCGGAGGCCGCGGCTGACGTAATCGCCACTCAGACACTCTGCATGCAGAAGTTCAGGGACGGCGGCGGAGGCCGCGGGAGACGCCATGCCAGGTATAATATGGCGTTTACTGTGACAGCGTCCCAGAGTGACAGGAGAGGATACAGGAATGTACACATCAGGATAACAGATGGGATCCGGTCCTGGAGCGCTGAGCCAGCCTTAGGAGGCATCTGATGGGTAAGAAATGGCGTCCAGATACCCGGATCGTGACAGCACCCCCCCTTTAGGAGTGGCCCCAGGACACTTCTTTGGCTTTTGAGGAAACTTGGAATGGAATCTCTGGACCAAGGCAGGAGCATGGACATCAGAAGCATTGGTCCATGAACGTTCCTCAGGACCATAACCCTTCCAGTCAATAAGATATTGTAGTTGACCGTAACGGTGACGTGAGTCCAGGATCTTGGCCACTTCATACTCAACGCCTCGTTGAGTTTGGACTTTCGGAGTTGGAGGAAGTGAGGAATGAAACCGATTCAAGATCAGCGGTTTCAACAGGGAAACATGGAATGTCCTGGGTATTTTTAAGAAGGGAGGCAACTGGAGTCTGTAAGCAACAGGATTGATGACTTGTTCAATCTTGAAAGGACCGATATAGCGAGGTGCAAACTTCATACTGGGAACTCTTAACCTCAAATTCTTCGTGGATAACCATACCCGATCACCCACCTTGAGAGCAGGAACTGCTCGACGCTTCTTATCCGCAAACTTCTTGTACCTGAACGATGCCTTGAGCAGAGCTGATCGTACGCTCTTCCAGATATTGGCAAACTGATGCAAGGTGATATCCACTGCGGGAACAGAAGTTGCTGGAAGCGGTTGGAACTCAGGGACTTTAGGGTGGAATCCAAAGTTAGTGAAGAATGGTGTTGAAGCAGATGAAGAATGATACTGGTTGTTATGACAGAACTCGGCCCAGGGAAGTAATTGAACCCAGTCATCTTGAGAGGAGGACACATAGATGCGGAGGAAGGCCTCCAAGTCCTGATTCACCCTCTCAGTTTGACCATTGGTCTGAGGATGGTAAGCCGTGGAAAACTTTAGCTTGACTTGGAGGACTTGACATAAACTTCGCCAGAATTTGGCTGTGAATTGAACTCCTCGATCTGAGATAATTTCTTCAGGAAGACCGTGGAGTCGGAAGATCTCTTGTATGAATACTTGAGCCAACTTGGAAGCTGACGGAAGACCGGTGAGAGGAATGAAGTGTGCCATCTTGGTGAACCGGTCAACTACCACCCAGATGGTATTGAACTTGTTGCACATGGGTAAGTCTGTAATGAAATCCATCGACAAGTGGGTCCATGGTCGACGGGGAACGGATAGTGGAACCAGTTGCCCCGCAGGCGACTGGCGGGATACTTTATGTTGGGCACACTTTGGGCAAGATGCAATAAACTCCAAGACGTCCTTTTTCAGAGTTGGCCACCAATAGGACCTAGAGATAAACTCCAGGGTTTTTTGGATACCTGTATGTCCGGCAAAACGGGAAGCATGGGCCCAATGCATGAGCTTCTTCCTTAGCATCGGCTTCACAAAACTTTTCCCTGATGGGGGCGTGGAGTCCATCCCTACCGTGGAGAATGCCAACGGATTTATAATAGGATGCTTGTCTGAAGACTCTGACTCATTTTCTTGCTCCCATGAGCGGGAAAGGGCATCGGCCTTGCGATTCTGAGAGCCCGGACAGAACTGGAGTTTAAAGTCGAACCTGGAAAAGAAAAGTGCCCATCTGGCCTGACGAGGGTTGAGACATTGTGCGCCCTTCAGGTATAAAAGGTTCTTGTGGTCTGTAAGTATGGTGATTGAATGAGAAGCTCCCTCCAACAGATACCTCCACTCTTCTAGAGCGAGCTTGATGGCTAGCAACTCCTGGTCGCCAATGGCATAGTTGCGCTCAGCTGGGGAGAACTTCCGGGAGAAGAAACTGCAAGGGTGTAAATGGCCATCTTTAGCCCTCTGAGATAACACCGCTCCTACTCCAACGGAGGAGGCATCCACCTCTAAGATGAAAGGAGAGTCGATGTCAGGCTGTTTCAGAACAGGCGCAGAGATGAACCTTTGTTTTAAAAGATGAAATGCTTGCATGGCTTCTTCAGACCACTTGGACGGGTTAGCACCCTTCTTAGTGAAAGCAGTAATAGGCGCCACAATGGTGGAAAAGTCTCGTATAAACTTTCGGTAATAGTTGGCGAACCCTAAGAACCTCTGGACCCCTTTGAGGGTTAAGGGTACCGGCCAATTTTGAATTGCTTGTAGTTTCTCAGGATCCATCTCTAGTCCGGAACCGGACACAATGTACCCTAGAAACGGAATGGACTTGACTTCAAAGACGCATTTTTCTAATTTGCAATAGAGATGATTGACACGGAGACGGGACAGAACCTCTTTAACCCAAAAACGATGTTCCTCTAAATCGTTGGCAAAAATGAGGATATCGTCTAGATAGACCACGACATGACGGTATAGAATGTCTCTGAAGATCTCATTGACAAAATGCTGGAAGACAGCTGGAGCATTGCACAATCCGAAGGGCATGACGAGGTACTCATAATGTCCGTCACGGGTGTTAAAGGCGGTCTTCCACTCGTCACCCTCACGGATCCGGATGAGATTGTATGCACCTCGCAAGTCCAGCTTTGTAAAGATGGTAGCTCCGCTAACTCTGTCAAAGAGCTCAGTAATCAGGGGTAAAGGATAACGGTTCTTGATGGTAATGTCGTTCAAACCTCTGTAGTCGATGCACGGCCGCAGACCACCATCTTTCTTTTTTACAAAAAAGAAGCCTGCGCCGGCTGGAGAAGAAGAAGGTCGAATGAACCCCTTTGCTAGGTTCTCTTTAATATATTCCTCCATAGAATGCGTCTCAGGCAGAGACAACGGATAAGTTCGGCCTCGAGGTGGAACCTTCCCTGGAACGAGATCAATCGGACAGTCCCATTCTCTATGAGGAGGAAGGATATCAGCAGAAGCTTTACTGAACACATCCGTGAAATCTTGATATGGAGGAGGTGGAACATCAGACGACCTGGGGGAGGAAGAACAGACAGGCAATACTTTAAACAAACATGTCTCAGCACAGGAAGAACCCCATGCCAGGATTTGCGTAGTCGTCCAATCAATTGTAGGATTGTGAAGACGGAGCCATGGAAGGCCCAGGACCACAGGATGTGTGGCTCTTGGAATCACTAAAAAAGAAATAAGTTCGGAATGAAGAACTCCCACTCTCAGACGAACTGGTAGAGTCCTTAAAGAAATAACTGCATCAAAAATTTTGCTGCCATCCACGGCAGTTAAAGAAATGGACGAAGGAAGTCTCTCGGTGGATAGGGACCACCGTTTAACATAGGCTTCGGTAATAAAGTTCCCAGCTGCTCCGGAATCAAGGAGGGCAATGACGTTCCGATAACGTTGAGCAACTTGAAGCGAGACTGGGAGATTACAATCTTGAGGAGATGGAGAGGAGATCATTACTCCTAGCCGGCCCTCTCCTTGGCGAGCTAGGATTTGGAGTTTCCCGGACGTTTGGGACAGGCATTAATGGTGTGAGACGGAGCTGCACAATAGAGACAGAGAAACTCGGAGAGACGTCTTCGGCGCTCAGCAGGAGTTAAACGGGAACGGCCAAGTTGCATGGGCTCATCTTTAGATGGTGACAGTTGACGAGGAGGAGGAGCAGAAGATTTTGGAGCAGATGATCTTCCACGCTCAGTTGCTCTCTCTCTGAAACGTAAATCAACTTTCGTGCAGAGTGAGATTAGCTCATCTAACTTAGAAGGTAAGTCTCTGGTAGCTAACTCATCTTTAAAACGCTCAGATAAGCCATGCCAGAATGCAGCATACAGGGCCTCGTCGTTCCATGCCAGTTCGGATGCCAGGATCTGGAACTGTATCAGATATTGTCCTACAGTACGTGACCCCTGGCGTAAACGGAGAATCTCGGATGAAGCTGAGGTTACCCGGCCTGGCTCGTCGAAGATGCGCCTGAATGTTGACACGAAGGCAGTGTAGGAAGATAGCAGGGTGTCGGACCTCTCCCATAACGGTGATGCCCAATCAAGGGCTGAGCCACTGAGAAGAGAAATAATGTAGGCAATTTTTGTACGGTCACTGGGAAAATTGCCAGGTTGTAGCTCAAACTGAATCTCACACTGGTTGAGAAATCCCCTGCAGAATCTTGGAGATCCGTCAAATTTTGCTGGCGTTGGAAGATGAAGACGTGGAGCAGAAATGGGTAAGGTGGGTGGGGTTATAGCTGGAGTCACTGTGGTTGACGCACCAGACGCGCCTGATCCACGGAGAGTTGTCTGAATCCCATCCAGCCGAGTAGAGAGATCCTGGAGACAGCGAATGATGTGGCCCTGTGCAGCCTCCTGATGTTCGAGTCGGGCTGCCAGTTCTTTCATCGGCCTGGCCGCTTGATCCTGGTCTCCGGCTGGATTCATTAGGTCAGTGCTTACTGTCACAACTGAGGGCCTGAGCTGACGGGAGGCAGCCTCAGTTGTAGGGGCTGAGATGTACCGGAACCTGGGAGGTTGTATCAGACCCCTGAACATGTAAGTAACATGAATAATAACTGCCCGAAGGCGTGACCACGACAACTTGGATAAAAGTCAATGATGTTTATTATGACAACTCCGCAACACAGCAGCAGTAAAAGAAAACGTAAAAGTCAGCAAAGAATAAATACAGTTCCTGGGTACTACAGGATGGTAGGAGCCACAGGGCACTGGTAGTGTGAGATAGTTCTTATGATCTTCTAGATGGAAAGTCCTTACCAGGCCCGACTGTAGCAATGGAGATAACCCAGGATTGTGCCAGCTGGTGTTCCAGGAAAAGCTGGGTTGCTGAAGGTAAAACAGCTGCTGTGGATACTGGCTGGAACCAGACTGTTGTTAGCACGGAGTGGATACTGGCTGGAACCAGTTAAATAATAAATGAACTTGGGAGCGATGAAATATGAACTGAAATGTAGAACTTGAGAGCGGAGAAATAATAATACCGGTGGAGAGTGGTAAAGTGTAGAAAGGACACCGGCCCTTTAAGGGAAGCTGTACTCTGCTGGAAGCTGAGCTGGAAGCAGGTAATGTTGTAGCTGGAAACAGATGAATCCACAATGGATTGGAGAGTCAGGCTACACCGCAGGTGGAATGCTGGTGCGGGTCTCTATGGTGGAAGTCTTGAGACAGGAGCTGGAACCTGGAAGACAATCACAGGAGAGAGACAAACAGGAACTAGGTTTGACAACCAAAGCACTGACGCCTTCCTTGCTCAGGCACAGTGTATTTATACCTGCAGCAAGGAAGGGATTGGCTAGGCAATTATGCAGATTATCAATACTGAGAACAGATTGGTGGAAATGATCAGCTGACAGAATCCAAGATGGCTGCGTCCATGCAGACACTTGGAGGGAAGTTTGGTTTGTAATCCATGTGGTAATGAAAACAGTAATGGCGGCGCCGGCCACCGGACACAGGAGGCGCCAGGCTGACAGATGTACATCCAACCACGCGGACACAGCGGAGGCCGCGGCTGACGTAATCGCCACTCAGACACTCTGCATGCAGAAGTTCAGGGACGGCGGCGGAGGCCGCGGGAGACGCCATGCCAGGTATAATATGGCGTTTACTGTGACAGCGTCCCAGAGTGACAGGAGAGGATACAGGAATGTACACATCAGGATAACAGATGGGATCCGGTCCTGGAGCGCTGAGCCAGCCTTAGGAGGCATCTGATGGGTAAGAAATGGCGTCCAGATACCCGGATCGTGACAAACCCATAGGGAGGAACCGATCTATGTAATAGCCATCGTCCCATTTAAAACCTATAAACCGAAAGGCCGAAGGGTGCAGAGGGAGAAGACGAAATGCTGACTGGATGTCCAATTTACACATCACGGCCCCTGGTACAAAAGGCCTGATGGTGGCTATGGCCGAATAAAAGGACAGGTAAATGACCCTACACTGATAATCGGGGATAGCGTCATTTACTGATGACCCTGGGGGACAGGAAAGATGTTGTAGGAGCCTAAATGAGCCCGCGGTCTCCTTGGGCACTACCCCGACGGGGAACAAGACCAAATCCGTTAAGGGTGGATTCCGAAAAGGGGGGGGGCTATCATATTGCCCAACGACACCTCAGCCTGAACCGTCTGTCGGAGCACGTTTGGAAACTCCAGAGCCGAACGCAGGTTCGTACCAGCCCCCGGGACCCACTAGCCCAGATATCAGCAAGGGGAAGCCGGCGCGAAACCCGAGAGCAGCCAGTGTATGGGCGCCAGGAATTTAATTGGGGTGGGGGCCAAGGCCAGCGCCCGCAGGAACGGGACCCAGCCTGGGCTGCGGACGGAATTACCCCCTGTCCCAGGACTGGTGCAGTCCCTGATCCCATGGGCTCCGCCACATCCGATGCAGGAGGGAGGAAAAAGACACCGACCACCCAACACACATAGGGCATTACTGAAAGCGAAGCATTTACCAGGCCCCGTACATGATGGACCCGCTCGAAAAGCGGCAGAACGAGAGCCAGGCCGCCCTGGCCATCGTCTCACCGTACCACCCTCCTCAGTGCCCACGGGGTCTTGTGGCAGCTCCGAGCACAATTCGACATACTCATTAATGAATTGTAGATCTCCCAGCCATGCTGTTTGCGCTGGAAATCTCAATAGTAACGTCGCCAAGCCGACCCATTATACGGAGGGTACAGTACGTGTTTAAGGAATTGATGGCGCACTAGGTTTTAGGCGCTTGTACGGGCACCAACTATAAAGAACACGCCGCAAAGATTAACATGCACCTTACCCAAGTAGGGTAGGATTGCAAAGTGTCTTCGCTACCCTGTTCATTTTCCTAGCCAAAAGCAAAGCTGTGCGAACATTGCTAGTAAGGGCGAAGATATTGACGTATTGACCCCCACGGACCCAGGCCTGGACCCGGGGCTTCAGACCACGTAGCACCGCGTGTTAGCGCAGTGAACGGTGTCCGACTCGACCGACACTTACGAGGCGGAAGAGGTTGAATACCGGCGCACATGCCGTGTAACCCTGTGCAAACCGCCGGCGGAGGAGGACACCCACTCCGAGGACGCGGAGCCAAGGGATGAGTCCGTGCCCCGACGCCGGCGCCTGCTGCGCTTACTGGAAACTCTACGCGTACTTCCACCCTCACTAGAGGAGCGGGACCGAGTACTTGATCCCAACCCGCTACAGGGGGTAACCGCACTACCCCGGGACCAGGCAGGGGCCGATGAAGACACACCTGCACGAGAAGCAAGTCCGTCCGTCCCTGCACCCTCCGGATGACTTGCTGAGGCACCGGCCGACTCCATTTCAGGCCCGACGTCATCGGCTAGGGAGACAAAAGGGGGACATTGTGCCCCGTGGACCCCCACCGGCCCCGCAGCCACCGCGAGCGGGGCTGGCGGGCCGGCCGGTCCACCAGAGGACAGGAGCGGCGGAAGCGCTTGCGCGATGCAATCCGCCAAAGAAGCGGTGGCACGACTGAGGCACGAATGGCGGACCTGATGGAGGCGTCCACCAAAGGTGCGGACGCCATCGCTCTAACCTCATATACGGCACTAGAGTCCCGCGCCCCCACGGGAGGTTCGCAAACCACCCGAAGGGAGCAAGGACCCAGACGACCCCTCGCTTTCGGGTATAACGGCATCGCTGTCCTGCTGCAATGAGTTCTGCCTGACCTGCCTGCGCTGCGACCTTTCCTATCTCGAGCATTGGACTCAGGATAAAATACCCGAGCGCCGGAACTACTAGAAAGAAGCAGCGCGTCGTCCGACAGAGGGCTATCCGCAGCAGCGTCCAAGGTATCAGTACGGACGCGGCGAGGGACAGACAACCCGTTATACGCCTGTGCAAGCTGCGGCTGGGCCCCTAGCCCAGGACCACGTCTGGCGGCGTCTTATGCGACGTGCGTGTAACCCCAGATGGGGCGGAGCCACGGGAACAACCACGGCAGAAGAGGCCTGGTGGCCCTTCCCGCTGCGGGCGGACACGGAGCCCCTACAAGTTCTGCCGGTGCACCGGCCCAACAGCTGCGGCAGGGCAGGCGCATCGTACCGCCCCGCCGTGGGTGCACGCTACTCGGCCCTGAGCTGGGACTTATGACCACCCACCGGGCCCAGCAAGAGGACGCCTCTCTGGGGCTCTCCTGGTGCGGACCCGAGGTATGGCAGCACGTGCATGCTGCACGGACCCACCGCGTCCGGCAGCCACGCGACCCCCCGCCCAGAGGAGAGGGGGAGAGGGTCATGGAGGACGCCCCCACTGCGAAGGACTAAATATAATGCAGCACGCGTGTGCTGGCCAGATCCACCGCGTCCGGCAGCCGCGCGACCCCCCCGCCCACCCAGTGGAGAGGGAGAAAGGTCATGGAAGCCGCCCACACTGTGATGGACAAATTCCAACGCAGCACGCGCGAGCTGTCCGGACCCACCGCGTCCGGCAGCTGCGCGACCCCCCACCAACCCAGTGGAGACCCGCTCCTTGGAGGTGAAAACCAATGGGGGCTGATGGTGGAAGGGGGCCGCCGGGGAGCAGGGCGGGAGCGCCGATCCATCAGTGCAGGACCAGCACGCCCGCCAGCCGCCCCGACGTCATAGCCAGACTCAGCAGCGGCAGGTGCAGGGACCGCACAACCTCGTCCCTTGCAGGCTGCCGAAGCCGCCCACGGACCCCCCGCGCTCAATCCCCCGCCGCTGCTAGCAGCGGGAACGGAGAACGCAGGCACAAGGGAGCAAGGGCGGGTGGCCGAGCCCGGCCGCGGACGCCTGGCGCCTCCCGCACCCCAGGCGCAGCAGGCCTGCCCCGGCTCAGCCGGACCACAGCTGAGTCCAGAAGGGGAGCATGGAGGCCCGCGCTGCGTCTGCCTGGAGGAAAGAGGGGGCCTCTCTGGTAATACAAATGAGTAAGGAGAAGTGGAGAAAGAGTGAAAGAGAAGGCAGAACAGGGGTAGGGAAAAGAAATATAGAGATTATAAAGCTAGGGAGAGGCCAGGAGAAAGAGGACAGAGTAGAAAAGTTAAATGTACAATGGAATAAGATAATTACCCATAAAGCAGGAGTACTGTACAGTCCACGGAAAAAACAGGAAAGAGGCTGGCTGTCCTATGTCTGAAGACTATATGTATGTCAGACCAGCCCCTATACAGAATCCAGCCAATCACAATCCAAGGCAGTTTTCCTTACGTTCCTCCCACAAAAAACTGTAACTCCTTCCGTGCCAGGGTGATGCATTAAGAGGCGTGCCGCATGCCCAGCCGGCGAGTTTATGCTGTCTCGGCCACATTCATGACCTACGCAGTCTTTCTGACACAAATTTGGTATATTCATAAGTGAAATTGGACCATTGGTAATGGGTGGTCCCAGTTCCAACCCCTTGCCAAAACTTGTGCAAATTGCGAGGTCACCACTTCATTGTGACCTCATAAGAATATACATCCTTCTCTTAGGCCTCTTTCCCAAAGACCATCATTTGCAAAAATCTTTCAATGCTTTCAGAAGTGTCGTCAACATGGTGGTGCTGGTCGCACGAGAGTGTCACCCCCCTCCGAGGGGGTGACACCAAAATGCCGACTCCTCTGCAGTGACAGGTGCCAGGTGTAAAATCATAAAAACAGCTAAAACCACAGAATGCCTGTTTTGGTTTCTACAGTATTATTAACCTCAATAACATTCATTTCCAGTCGTTTCCAATGAATTTTGACCACCTCAGAGTTCACAATATTCTTTTCATCCATTTTAGGCCAAAGGTTGCAGTGAGCCGGCTGGTCGCTAACCGACACAGCAGAGGCACAAACACACGGCAGTTTATAGCACATCTATGAAACACTGCCACAAGGTAGTGCAGAAATGAAAAGTGGTGCAAGATGGAATTTTCCTTGGGTGTTCACACACAGTATACTGGGATTTTTTTGAACACTGGGGCAGAACCGGACCCGCTCATCTCTAATAATATGTATATATTTTTATTGATTTATTTACAGACAAGTGGACCATATAGAGGGAGACTAGATTTGGAATATTTACAGGAGAAATGTACATTTCATTGACATTGAAATACAAGGCTGGTATTGTGGGTAAGGTATAGGAGTGCCTCTGTGGCGAGACCTTTCTAGAAACCTACGTGTCAGTTTCCTGCCAGTGGCTTGAGAGACTGGCAGGAAACTGACCCCCTTGCGCTGGGAGAGAAAGTAAGGGGATATACAAGGTGTGGCTATTAAATTATGAAACTGAAGCTATAGTGAGATGTGCGGCGGGCACTTTCCGTGTTTTTGTTTTGGTTCTGGTTCCATCCTTGTGTTTTGGATCTGGATTGGTTGTGCTAAAACCACCCTTTCGTGTTTTGGTTTTGGTTTTGGACAGTGGCGTAACTAGAAATTTTTCTCCCGCAAGCCAAAAAATTCTTCGCCCCCCCCCATCCCCCATAATTGGCACTAGTAAAGGGACAAACATGCGCGCAACGCAAAAAAAGGGGTGTGACTTCGTTGAAGTGGGCGTGGCTTCGCATAAAGGGGCGTGGCATTGCAGGAAAACACTAACTTATACTCCAGTTTTGCAACCTGCACGCCCAGACGTTAGCCACCACAGGAAAGAAAAATAATCCTGATTCATGCCCCTTACATTATTTGTCATTTTTCCTCCGTATAGTAATGCCCAGTATACATTATGCCACATACTGCAATGGACCTTAGACATTATGCCACACACAATAATGCACATGACACAATATGCACACACCGTAATGCCCCCGACACATATTTGCCACACACCGTAATGCCTGTGACACATTATGACAGGAATCGCAATGCCCGTTATACATTATGCTAAACACTGCAATGCCCCTAATACATTATAGCACATACAATGTCTGTGACACATTATGACACACATCGCAATGTCCGTGATACATTATGCCACACACTGCAATGCCCCTGATACATTATAGCACATACAATGCCTGTGACACATTATGACACACACTGCAATGACCCTGAGACATTATACCACATACCACAATGCCCGTGATATAGTATACAACACACCGTAATGCCTGATACATTATGACACACACCGCAATGTCCGTGATACATTATGCCACACACTGCAATGACCCTGAGACATTGTACCACATATCACAATGCCTGTGATATAGTATACCATACATCGTAATGCCTGTGACACATACCGCAATGCCCGTTATACCCTATGCCACACACCGCAATGCCCATTATACATTATGCCACACTGCAATGCTCCTGAGACATTATACCACATACCACAATGCCCGTGATATAGTATGCCACACACCGTAATGCCTGTGACACATTATGACACACACCGCAATGTCCGTGATACATTATGCCACACACCGTAATGCCCATTACACATTAAGTCCTACAGTAAGGCTTCTAATTACTTTTAAATTACCTGCTCGTTGCCAAGGGTTTCATGCTCTTGGTTCCATGCACAGTGCCAGGGGTTTTCATGCTCAGGGCGTCATGCTCGTTGCCAGGGGTTTCATGCACTGGGTGTCATGCTCGTAGCCAGGGGTTTTATGCACTGGGTGTAATGCTCGTTGCTAGGGGGTAGTGCTTGTTGCTAGGGCTGTGCTCCCAGTGCCACATATGCCCCCATTGCCAGATATTCCCCCACAGTGCCAGGTACTCACATGCCCCCAGTGCCAAATATAGATTCCCCCCCATGTGCCAGATACACATATACGCCCCCGGTGCCACATATGCCCCCAGTGCCAGATATTCCCCCACAGTGCCAGGTACTCACATGCCCCCAGTGCCAAATATAGCCCCCCCATGTGCCAGGTACACATATACCCCCCAGTGCCAGATATGCCCCCTCATTGCCACATATGCTCCCCCTCCCCCGAATATGCTCCCCCAGTGGCAGTTAAATCCCCCCCCCCCCCCCCCGCACGCTCCCCCGCGCTCCCCCGCTGTTTTGTGATGGAGGGACACGGAGGGCACAGCGCGCGCCTCTCCTGTGTCCCTCCTGCGTATCCGGAGGGTCTGTTAAAGGAAGTGCCGGTTCGTGAGCCAATCAGAGCTCACGAACGGGCACTTCATTTATTATACCCGTCGGAGACGCAGGAGGGACACAGGAGAGGCGCGCGCTGTACCCTCCGTGTCCCTCCTTACAGCAGCAGAGAGTTAGTGAGAGGAGACAGCAGATTGACATGCGGACGCTTGTCCACATGTCAAATTGCGCTAGATCAGTGGCGGCGCCCCCGCAGCCCTGCACCCCCAAGCCACCGCGAGGGCTGCGGGGGCAGTAGTTACACCACTGGTTTTGGATCTGGATGAGTTTTGGAATAAAACATAAAAACAGCTAAAATCACAGAATTTGGGGGTAATTTTGATCCTACGGTATTAATAACCTCAATAATATTCCTTTCCACTCATTTCCAGTTTATTCTGAACACCTGACACCTCACAATATTGTTTTTAGGCCTAAAAGTTGCACCAAGGTAGCTGTATGACTAAGCTAAGCGACACAAGTGTGCGGCACAAACACCTGGCCCATCTAGGAGTGGCACTGCAGTTGCAGACATGATGGCTGTTAAAAAAACTAGGCCCCAAACACCACATCATGCAAAGAAGTAAAAGAGGTGCAATGAGGTAGCTGTATGACTTATACGCCAGTACCACTGGAATTATACGGCAGGATCAATGGAATTATACGGCAGGATCACTGGACTTATATGACAGTACCACTGGAATTATACGGCAGGATCACTGGAATTATACGGCAGGATCACTGGACTTATATGACAGTACCACTGGAATTATACGGCAGAATCACTGGAATTATACGGCAGTACCACTGGATTTATACAGAAGTACCACTGGACATATACTGCAGTATCACTGGACTGGACTTATACACCAGTACCACTGGAATTATACGGCAGGATCACTGGAAATATACGGCAGGACCACTGGATTTATACGGCAGGACCGCTGGACATATACAGCAATATCAATGGACATGTACGGCAGTATCATTGGACATATACAGCATTACCACTGGACATACTGTATACAGCAGCACACGGACACCACCACTGGACTGATGCAGGACAACACATAACCACTGCAATGGACAGGACTTATATAGCAGCACTGGACATATGCCAGCAGAGGACACCACCACTGTGACTGGACTGATGCAGCACAATACACTACCACTGAACTGATGCAGCACAACACAGCACCACTGGACTGGACTTATAGAGCAGCACTGGACATATGGCAGCAGAGGACACCACCACTGTGACTGGACTGATGCAGCACAAGACACCACCACTGGACTGATGCAGGACACTGAGGATGGAGACATGTCCTCTCTCTACACTCTTCAATGCCGGAGTGAAAATGGCTGGGGACGCGCGGTTCCTTATATGGAATCCAAACCCCACGAGAATCCAACATCGAAAGGATGATGTTTTGCCTCATTCTGGTTTCCGAGTCAGGCGGGAAAACCCGAACCTGACTCGGTTCTGGGCTCGGGTAGAGAAGTTTGGGGGGGGGTTCGGTTCTCAGGGAACCGAACCCACTCATCTCTAATAAATGAAGTTAATTATATTAAGCACTTTCCTCTTCTATGTACTCCCCTTCTGCATCCATACACCGCTGCTTTCTTATTTTCGGTCAGCTGTCTCAACAGCTCCGTCAGTTTCTTCTTTACTTCAGTAATTGATGCAAAACAGGTTGAATACAAATCTGACTTTAGGGAAAGAAAGAAGTCACACGGTGCTAGGTCTGGCAAGTATGGAGGGTGTTCTAGCACTGCAATCTGTTTCTCGGCCAAAAGCTGCTTCACAGAGAGCGCTGTATGGGCTGATGCGTTGTCCTTATGGAGGATGAAACCATTTTTCCACAACTCTGGCCTCTTTCTTCTGATTCTTTTCCACAAAGTTACTAAAACATTTTTGTAGTAGTGTTGATTCTATGTTGCACCTTCTGGTACCCAGTCTGTCAAAAAAATACCCTTGCTATCAAAGAAAACAATCAACATGGCTTTGAATTTGGATTTGCTTTGACATGTTTTCTTTATTCTTGGCAATGATGGTGTTTTCCAGTGCATGGACTGGCATTTTACCTCAGGATCGTACTGGAAGATCTATGCTTCCTAACAGGTAATAACTTTATCTAAAAAATGTGAATCCGCTTGAATTTGTCTGTACAAATTTGCTTTCTATTTTCTTTCTGCTCGGCAATGAGAAGCCTTGGAACCATCTTAGCTCAAACTTTTGTAACTTTAAGATCTCGATGCAAAGTTTCTTTGTCGACGTTTACCATTTCTGTTATCATTTGATGGTCAATTTGAGCAATTTTCTACATTTTTTCCACATTTTCATTTGTTTTTAATGTGCAAAACTTTCCAAGACTTTCATTATCTACAACGTACTCACGATCATCACTAAATATTTTGTGCCACTCAGACACACATACAGTACATGCAGGGGCGTAGCCAGAACTTTGTGGGCCCATAGCAACATTTTGAAGGGGCCCCCGTCCCAATGCTTCTAGAGAGACACTTCTCTGCAGCAGTTGTTAATTGTATGCCCTATAATAGTGCCCTAGTTAATTTTCTGAACCATGGTAGAGCCTTATTTAATGTTATGCCCCATAGTAGTGCTCTAGTTTCTTTTATGAATCGTAGTAGTGCTTAAGTTCGCCCTATGTCATATTTTAGAGCTGCCAGTACACATTATGCTGCACAGTACCCCCAACTCACATTATGATATATAGTGCTCCCCGTACAGTGCCCCGCTTCATATATTATAAAATTACAAAAATGCTCTCCACTTCATATTATACCACACTACAATGAGCAAGTCCAGGGGCATACCTAGATATATTGCAGGCCCCAAGGAAGAAGATTGAAAGGACCCCTATGTACCACCCAATCACGAAAATGTATATAACATGTAACTTTGACAGGGAGGGTGGGCCCCTCTCAGCTCTGGGCCCCATAGCAGCTGCACTGCCTGCACCTTTGGTAGCTACGCCCTTGAGTACATGTGACATACAATCTCCCCTGTAAACAAAAGATTTGGTTGGCTTTTTTTATCAATAGAACTAAAAAATTTAAGTTAACATGTTCTACTTTTGAACTAAGCATTTTTACGAGGAACAGGAAAAACGCAACTTCTTTGAATGCTGTGTGACTGCAAACTATCTGAGCGGGAGGGGTGAAAGTTCCCGACCCGTTTGGATAGTCAAAGGTCAATGTTCCCAAACTCCCTTTTTACTCACGCAATATGGTTTATGTTTTACAAGTACAGTCTCATTATTTAATAGAAACACCTCGTATAAGGGCGGTGGGTAGACTGCTGTTCCCCTTCTGAGTTCTCACCTCTCTGAGATCCCAGACCACAACTATAAACAGGCTATAAACAATTGGTCATGACTAGGGAGTGTGCAGGCAGGGAGTGAGCCAGGAGAGTGGTGGAAACAGAGTTGCAGCGGCAGTCAGCCTCAATGACAGCACACTTAGTGACCTCATAGAGGGCGGGATATATTAAAATATAGCATTGCAATGTGTTGACCGAGGCCCCCCGCGAGTGCGGCACTGGGTGGTGGGTGCGGCACTGGGCGGCTGGTGCGGCTCTCGGCGGCGGTGGGTGCAAAAGAAGCCCATAGGCTTCTATAGGGTATCGCCATCAAAAGATGGCAATATTCTTGGCGGCGAAAACCCGGCAGTTAGGTCTTAGTACATATGAAAATGCGGTAAAACCCCCGAAAACAGGGGTTTTACCGCATTTTCCCTTTAGTACATTCCGCCAAGAGTGAGGAGGCTGGAGACGGTGAGGTTCTGTTATCACCAGCTGGAGAAGCAGACAGCACTGATTTAGTACAAAGACTGTGTTTCCCGCTTACCACTAATGACAGAGTTGGTGTAAGGAGCTGGGGGATTGGCTCAAGGTAACAGCAGCCAGCTTGGAGGAGCAACCAATGTAGCCAATAGCCGTAGGCCATTCTCCAGTTGGTGAAATCAGTGCAATGCGTCCTGCACCCATCCATACACTAACAGAGGCTAGAGCCAGAATTGCTCTATTTTTAACCCCCTCATGGTGGCTGTCTGATCAGTAAACTAAGCTCAGGTAGAACAGCTAATCCATAGACCTTTAAACTTAAATAAGTGACGCTGTTACTCTTTTAAAACCTGCAGTCATCACACTCTATGGTTAAGCAGCCCCATCTAGTGGCCAAAGGCTAGAAGTTTCTGATATTTTAACTCACAGAAAGAAGCTGGGGATCTTCTACAGATAAACTACGCTGATAATTATTGCATACCTCCCAACTGTCCCGATTTTCGCGGGACAGTCCCGTTTTTTTGGGACTGTCCCACCCGCAGGCTGCAGTGTCCTGCGGTAGTAGGGGGGGGGGGGGGCAGTTGGGAGGCCCCTGCACTTGCTGCTCTGCTTAGCAGAGCAGCGGTGAATAGACTCTGTGCGCATGCGCACAGCGTCTATTCAGTGGCGACAGGAGGAGAGGGGGTATGCCAGCGGCTCACGGAGCGCTGGGCATGCCCCCTCAGTGAGCGGCTTACAGACCCTAATTAGACATGACAGGTGCTAACATGCTTACACTTGTAGTGCTGCACAGAGAATAAAAATAAATAAAAAGAATGTCCCACACAGTGGGATAGAACCTTTAGAATGTTAGGGACCTACCTGATAATGAGGTTACCTGGACGTGGCGGGTAGGCCTATACTTTTGGCCAAAATTATGCAAAGATCTTCACTTTTACTTGATGATAAATTGCAAAGTTTATTACAGTTTTGATTAGTAATGTTTGTAGAGTGCACCTGCGTTGTTTTTTCTATGTGCATTAAATACAAGAGTCTCTGGGTGTCTTCTTTCCTTGGTCGCTTTCATCTTTCGTTGCATCCAGGAAGGATGCGGCTGCAGCATGATTGACATCGGTGGCCATCGGGGGAAGGGGGGGGGGATGCACCAAACCGAGGCATGTTGGGAGCATTTTCGGGGCGGCTGCATGACATCACCACCAATAAAAAGTCTGCTGACCGCTTTACAGGGGTCAATCTTAGTTCCGAGGAGTCCGCAATCTAATTGCGGAGGCATCGGGAGGTGGCCTCACACATTCTGGGTGCCCTAGCCTTCTGTTGGGTGGCCCCCAGCATGTGAGGAGATGAACGCAGATCTGGCTATGAATGCAGCAATCTGCGTTCATCTCTGAATAACCCGCTTAGTACATAGGGGGTAATTCCGAGTTCCTCGCTCGCTAGCAGTTTTTAGCAGCCGTGCAAACGCATTGTCGCTGTCCACCGGGGAGTGTATTTTCACTTTGCAGAAGTGCGAACGCTTGTGCAGCAGAGCGCCTGCAAAATCTTTTTGTGCAAAACAAGACCAGCCCTGAACTTACTCTTCATGTGCGTTGAGGGACGACTTTTGACGTCACACACCCGCCCAGCGTTCGCCCAGCCACGCCTGCGTTTTATCAGCCACGCCTGCATTTTTCCAAACACTCCCTGAAAACGGTCGGCTGCCACCCAGAAACACCCACTTCAAGTCAATCTTCCTGCATTCGGCCATACGTCAGTAATGTTCGTTAGACTCTATGTCATTGTCTATGCAAACCCACGATGCTCATTGTACCCGTACGACGCGCCTGCGCATTGCGGTGCATACGCATGCGCAGATATGCCGATTTTTAGCCTGATCGCTGCGCTGCGAACAACGGCAGCTAGCGATCTACTCGGAATGACCCCCATAGACCCCTTTATCTCCATTCACTTTCTCTCTCTTTGTCTAAGTATATAAACCCCTTTGAAGTGAATGGCTGGGGTCTCCTAAATCTCAGAAGCTTTAGGTATTTGAATAGAATGAAGTTAATTATACTGTATACTCATTTTTATTTTTTTTAATGCCTACTACCAACTGAGAATTAAATGTTAAGGAGTGTACACACTGTCCGATCTACTGAACGGCCAGTATATTGGTGCATCGCTGCTTGTGTACGGACGGTCAGACGACCACCCGTACACATGCTGTAGCACCTGGCGGTGATTGACAGCTGAACTGGGCAGGCCTATATAAACACCCGCCCAGTTTGTGACGTCAGTCCCCGACGGATCAGGCAGTGTGTATGCTCAACACACTGCCTGGTCCGTCCATAGATATATCTGCAGATGCTCGTAGCAGGGTCGTATCTAGAGAGGAGGGGACCGGTGTGCAGTCTCCGGGTGCGGGCCCACTCCTCTCCTGAGTCCCGTAGCCGGCAGCAGCGCTGTTAGCGCTCTGTCTGAGCACTAGAGACTCTGGCACAGTGACAGAGTCTACGGCGCATGCGCAAGTCTCCCGAAAAAATGGTGCAGCGGCCATTTTTTCTGAGACCTGCGCATGCGCTGTAGACTCTGGCACTGTGCCAGAGTCTCTAGTGCTCAGACAGAACACTAACAGCGCTGCTACCACTGCTACGGCTACGGGACCCGGGAGAGGTGGGGATCCACACCCGGACACCAGAAAGGGAAGAAATGGGTGCAGTGTGTGGGCTGCAACCAATACAGATACGCCACTGGCTCGTAGACATGTCTGTGACTGGCAAGTAGGATCTCCAATAGTAAAATCCACCACTGATTACATACACACCAAAAAAACAGCCGTTTTCCTATTAGATCAATGATTATATATAACTATTACGCTGCTTTGAGATTGATACATCTTTATTGTACAAGACACCAGTAGTCACATGCTGTAGAATCCTCTGCTTTTAATAACCATTCAGTATTTGGCGTCAGTCCTTACAGATACACGTTTCCATGTTTATATACTGCACAAAAGTGTTCACTAATTCCCAGCGCCTGATTGTATGATATTTAAGAGCAAACGTCTTCAGCATCCTTCTGTGGAGAACTGTCCATTCATCATGCATTCATCCCAATTTGCAGAGGGTGAGGCCACATTCCCATCTTGCCTTGCTGTGATGTTAGGTGTGTTAAGAGGTTGGAGGCATGGGTGTGTTTACATAATACCTGCAGAGTGTGCGCTGTACCTGTAATTTATGTTTATCTCTCCACGAGCGCTCTAGAAATCACTGGGAAAATGACACCAGTAACATTTTCTCAGAGATGTGGGCAGCAGACTCCGGTGAACCCTACTCTCTCCACATTATGAGGCGTCACTGGTACTGGTGACACCCGGTGCAGATATAACCGCCCCCAGAGCCGGCCCTAACCAATATGATGCACTAGGCAAGATTTTGGCTGGTGCCCCCTAGCACCGCCGCTAGTTCTGCAGGAGATGCCTGGCATGATTCAGTTGGCAGCTCTGCTAACGTTGGGTGCCTTTTGTCTATGATATTATTTGCATTACTATGTGGCTAGGATGCACAAGCAGCTTCTGCTGATTAAAATGATATGCAGCATGCCTATATTCTTTGTGCGACTGCGGCTGTATTTGCATACGATATGCTACATTACAGTGATTTCAGGGAATACACTGCAACGTAGCATTTCGTATGCACACACAGCCTCAGTCACACATAGAATATAGGCATGCCGCATATCATTTTAATCAGCAGAAGCTGCTGTTGCCCCTAAGCATACCAAATGCCCTAGGCATTTGCCTAGTTTGCCTATACCTAGGTCCGCCCCCATAATGACGCCACTCCCTGGGAGCTCTGCTTCTTGGTCCCAGTGGGTGCCTGGCCCCATCCAGTGGTGCAGAGAGGGGGGGAGCAGGTACTGTTAGCAGGCCTGTTGGAGGGGCCCGGGACCTGCTGCCCCCCCCCCCCCCTAACCCATTGTAGACAGTGCTGGCACTTGGAGCAGGGACAGAGAGAAGTGACTGTTGCAGCAGCAGCCTCTGTCCCCAGCCCAGCACACACGCTGCTGTGTGCTGCACTGAGGAGAGAGGCAGAGGCAGTCACTGCTCTCTCTCCATGGCTGCATGCTATGTGGAAAGGGGGATGCTGATAGATCTCACCTGCCCACCTCCAGCACCCATCAGCTCTGGAGCGGCTCAACCGCACAATAATTATTTTTAATATTTGCTAAGGACGGGGGCTGGCCGCACCTCCCTGCATTGGCCACAGCCTCCTCCCAGCACCTGGGCCCGGCACAGCCTTCATGAAGTCAGATGTGGGAGGGGACAGTGAGGTGCTCTCTGGAGTGGCATATATCAGTGGGCAGTGTCAGGGGTGTGATGTGTATGATTGCATCATAATGGTCTTACCCATGATTACCAGCACTGTAAAGTGGACGGTAAGGCTATGATGGCGTGATTCAGCATCAGTCGTATAATTAAGCAGCACGGACCACTGCTTCTAATTGTTTCTTCATTTAGAGGGACATTTACTAAGCAGTGATAAGAGCAGATACGTGAGCCAGTGAAGAAGTGGCCCATGGCAACCAATCAGCACTGAAGTAACATCTATAATTTGTATACTATAAAATGATACAGAGGAGCTGATTGGTTGATGGGGCCACTTCTCCACTGGCTCACTTCTCCGCTCTTATCACCGCTTAGTAAATGTCCCCCTAAGTGTCAAAGAAATGTATAAGGTGCATATTGAGTCATCAGGTCATGTTGGTCAGGTGTAGCATATCTGTATAGTGTGTTATTATTTTATCACTTGTAGGTGTCAAGTAATTGTGGGACTTTCTATATTTGTATAGCGTGTAATATAATTATACTATGCTCATTTTATTGATCAGGTTATATTGTAGACTGTTCGTGTGTCATCTATATAACAATCGCATGCCGTCCTTCCCCAATGGGTACCACTGCAGCGGCAGGGCAGAAAATCCAGAGAGAAGGATGACTCTGCGCCGGGTATGGGGTATGTAACAGTGGCAAACGCAAGAGGGGGTATCCAAATACATTCCACCATAAATAAGATAAGTGGTCAGGAAAAGGTTAAACATACCATGTTAAATAAATACACAAACATAATAGAACCAGTACTGCACTTTCTAAGCACACATTCTCCCACTTTATGGTAAGGCTCCTGTCTCTTCTTCCTGGTAGCTACTCTCTAGTCCAGAGCACTAATTGAGAGCTCCACACACACAGAAAACTTGGTAGAAGAAACTGCTACAATTTGGGCATGTGCAGCAGCTCTGCTCTGTACCCTAAACTGTATGTTGTGGTGGCAGCTCTAGTAATCGTATGATATGGGTGGTCTTCAGTTTGCCGACTGTCGGGATCCCGGCGCACAGTATACCGGTGCCGGAATCCCGACAGCCGGCATACCAACACTTTTTCTCCCTCTTGGGGTCCACAACCCCCCTGGAGGGAGAATAAATAGCGTGGCCACCGCGCCCGCAAGGGGCTCATTTGTGCTCGCCACGCTGTCGGTATGCCGGCGGTTGGGCTCCCGGCATGGGTATGCTGGTCGCCGGGAGCCCGGCAGCCGGCTTACCATACTACACCCGTTTGATATACCATTGCCATTCTTGTCATGATTTAAGCCACTTACCAAGAGGAGGGGGGGTTTGTGGGCAATCAGAATCCACCCCATCCCCCTGCGTTTGACTATATGTAATACAGCAGGGTGGGGGCAAGACGGAGTGGGGAAGGGCAGGGTGAAGGGGAGTGTACCGAGGTGAACTGGCATATGCCTGATCCATTTATTAGTAAATTTAGTATAAAATGATGGTCCAATGCACAGGTCATTTTGGAAGTTGTCCCACAAGGTCGGCAAATATTGTTACAGTACTGCTATTATACTATTACTGTGCAGCTTTGCATAGGATTTATGGCCAGTGCCTGGCAGATATTATATCATCTTCTTCATATCCATTGCTAATCTCTATGTAATCAGCATAATCTAGTTTCACGGAGCTGCTCCTTTTCAGATCCGAGTTGTTCGCTCGCTGACGTTTTTCACAGCGCAGCGATCAGGTCTCTACTGCGCATGCGTATGCACCGCAATGCGCAGGCGCGTCGTATGGAAACACAGCGGATCATTGCTGAGCTATGGATTTAATGAAGAATCCATTCGCACGGGCGATCGCAAGGAGATTGACAGGAAGAGGGCATTTGTGGGTGGCAACTGACTGTTTTCTGGAAGTGTTTGGAAAAACGCAGGCGTGTCCAAGCGTTTGCAGGGCGGGTGTCTGACGTCAATTCCGGGACCAAAAAGACTGAAGTGATCGCAAGGGCTGAGAAAGTCCAGACCTACTCAGAGACTGCACAAAATGTTTTTGCACAGCTCGGCTGCACAGGCGTTCGCACACTTGCAAAGCGAAAATACACTCCTCCGTGGGCGGCGACTATGCGTTTGCACATCTGCTAAAAGTAGCTAGCGAGCGATCAACTCGGAATGAGGGCCAGTATGTGTTCATTTCCTGCATTTCTTATTTGGCACAATAATACCATTAATCATGATCATCATTGCCAAAATGTATTGCTAAGACCGACGCCTCAAGTTCGGCAATGCCTGACAGGCATGAAGCAATTAAATAATCTAAAACAAATAAAATGTACAAGAACATACACATCATGTAAACTCTCAGTAACAAGTACACCGCAGATTGTTTTTAAATTGTCCTACATGGACAGCTTATTCCAGGGTTGAAATGTTATACTAACGGTCAGAGCTGGCCCTAACCAATATGATGCCCTAGGCAATTGCCTAGTTTGCCTATACCTATGGCCGGCTCTGCTAACAGTCAATGTTAAAAATTGATTTTAAAGTCGATGTCCATGTTACAGTTTATATTAGTCTAGAGTCAGCCGGTTTTTGTCAGTTGCATTCAAAATCGATAGCAAATCATAGAAATCAACCAAAAATCTGCTACCACTTCCTGCTGACTTTCGATTGGACAAAACATACCACATGCCAGAAGCTGCTGTGGTTCCTCTAATTCTGGTTTGTGGACATCTACAATGGTGGGGCGCCTACGCATGCATTCTGCGCATGTGCAAGGTGGGTTCTGCATGGCCGCACACAATGCCCCTTGAGCAGGATTGGACTGACCCACAGGGGCCCTCCTCCTCTAGGGATCAGGTTCCAGACTGAGCACTAGAATTATGCCATATCTGCCTACTTTTTGGCTGATCCTCTGGGAGGGAGCAGCAAGATCACACAGGAGGGGGCATGGAGGAGGCGGTACGGGGGTGTGGTGATGATACATCATCATAGCCCCGCTCCCCACTTTACAATGCCCACATTACCGACATTGCAAAGCAGGGGGCGATTATGCGATTTAGCGCGAATCGCATTATTGTCCCGCCCCCTCCTCCTGTGTGTGAAGGGATTCCGTGGGTAGCGGGTGGCGGTGGGTGTGTCGGGGAAAAAGCGGGATGTGGGAGACATGTCCACTTTCCCGGGGGGCCGGGAGTGCCATACAATTTTTGGCAGCCTCTCCGGGAGCACAGGCAAGTATGAATTATATATTATACATATATTATACATATTGTACATTTACTGTGAATTGCTGTTATTAATCTGCTGTTATTAATCTGGTACATTATCATGTATGCGCTTTTAGTATTTTATATTTGGGGGAGGGGCAGAGGAGTGGGGAATGCAGATGGGGGAGTGGTCCGAAGGCACTGCAGGTGGGGGAGGGGCAGGGGTGCCACGGCTGGGGGAGGGGCAGGTGCGGGGATGTTGCAGATGGGGGAAGGGTTCCGAAGGTGCTGCAGGATGGGAAGGAGTGGGGGTGCCGGCGGTGGGGGAGGGGGTCCAGAGGCGCTGCGGGTGGGGGAGGGGCAGGTGCGGGTGGTGCAATGGATGAGGATCCGGAGGCGCTGCAGGTGGTGGAGGGGCAGGTGCGGGGGTGCCGTGGGTGGGGGAGGGACGGGTGTGGGAGGGACCGCGGATGGGGAAGGGTGTCTGCAGATGCTGCGGGTGGAGGGGGGGCAGGTGTGGAAGGAAAAATATATATGGGGTGGATGGTGGAGGGGGTCTGGAGGTGCTGTCGGTGGTGAAGGGGCAGGGGAGTAGGAGCCGCGGGTGGTGTGGGGGTTCTGGAGGCACAGCGTGTGGGGGAGGGGTGCCGCATGTGGTGGAGGGAAAGGTGCGGAGGTGTGGTGCATTGGGGAGGGGTCTGGAGGCGCTGCGGGTACTGTACCTGCCAAAAAGGTAGTTGGAGGGTATGCAGTAACTGGGACAGGGGTGACAGGTTCAGGACAGGGGTGACGGGGCCAGGACAGGGGCGACAGGGCCAGGACAGGGGCCAGGATGGGGTTGACAGGACAAGCACAGGGGTCACAGGGCCAGGATAGGGGTGACAGGGCCATGATAAGGGTGACAGGGCCAGGATAAGGGTGACAGGGCAAGGCCAGGGGTGACAGGGACATGACAGAACACAGGGCATGGGAGAGATTGGTATTAGGGACAAAACAGTGGTGACAGACAGATGTGTATTACCGGAGTCACTGCTGCTGGCTGCTGCTGTTCCACTCCAACCTGTTGGGATCTGCTGCTGGTGGAGACTTGGCATGGCTGACTCTCTCAGGCTGGAGTCCTGCTTCCTCTGCCTGCCCGCATCCCCCCCCCCTCCTCAGTGACACACCGCTGACCTCGCGGCTGCCGGGCACTGTGGTAAGGGGAGACTGGGAGTGACTGGTTAGCCCCCAGGAGACAATGCGGCTGGAGGGAGGAGGGGGTCGGAGACTGCAAGCAGCGCGGACTTCTGCAGCGCTGCCCGCCGGCTAAAGTGTGAAAAGGAGCTGGGCGCACCTCACTGCGGGCGGCAGCGCTGCAGCTAGCGGTGGGGTTGCCGGGGCTGGAGATAACAGAGGCAGTACGGAACCTGCACAGCGGCAGGTGCCCCACAAAACTGCAGCTAAGAAGCGTTGGAGTGTGCCAGAAAGTGACGCTCCACCGCGCCAGAGAGCCCCTGCTGAGTATGCTGATGTGGGGGCGTCAAGCACACAGTGAGCCGGTGCCCGTCTGTTTGTACGGCATACCCCCTCACACACCCCTGCCTGTGCCATCTTCTTCTGCTCCTAGTCTCCTATAGATTTGCCCAGATCTGTGACTCATTTGACTAACTCCGCCCAGTGATGTGACTCCACCCAGCGTTAGTAAATGAGGCACAAAGTCACAGATCTGGGCTAATATATAGGAGATACTGCATATATATATATTTACCAAGGGGCCCAGCCCATACACTCTCTAATAGTGAGGACACATCCTCTCCGGTGACCCCCTAAAAATGGGCCCCTACAACTATGCGATGGGTCCTTCATGACCCAGTTCACCACTGATTGGGGGTCGGGAATCCAAAAGTGCAGAAGCGATGTGCACTGAGTTCCTCTCTGAATGAGGCCCGTAATTCCTACATCCACAGTGAACCACAGTGTTGGCTACCTTTTCATTACAAATGTGCGCAGAACCCATGAGCGTTTTTACAGAGGAGGGGACCATGTGCAGAGTCCGGGTGGGCGCCATTCCTCTTCACGGTATTGTAGATTCTGGCATTGTGCCGGAGTCTACTGTACATGCGCAGGTCTCCGGAAACATGGCGCCCGTCATGTTCCAGAGACTAAATTCCTACTGCACATGAGCGGCAGCCATTTTGGCAGCAATTTTTTTACCACAGCTCGAGCTCTGACGAGGGACTCCGGAATGGTAAGTAAATACAACACGGCAGTGTGTGCAGTGTGCCCTCCCCCGGATCCCATGATGAGGATGTGTGTAATTTGGAAAGATGTCAGCAGCCCTCAATAGTACAGAGACACTCAATGGAGCAATCACAAAGGCACAGCAACTGTGTACACATTCCTAGCACACACACAGATCCAGGGCCGGATTAAGGGAGGGGCGACAGGGGTTGTCGTCCTGGGGCCCCCCTACTTTGTCTGTCCGCCGAGAGCTGCTTCTGAATGCATAGTGCATACAGAGCGGCAGTATGTACAGTATTCAGAAGCAGTGGAGTGTCTGGGAGCAGTGGCGCTGCACAGGCAGTGAGCAAGGAAGGACCCCCGCGGTGAGGACCCTGCCGGCAGTGGATGGGAGTGGTGCAGGCAGTGGCTGGGAGCAGCACAGGCAGTGGCTGGGACCAACGCAGGTAGCAGCTGGGAGCGGCACAGGCAATAAGGGGAGAGCCCAGCGGAAGGATCCCCCAGTAAGGACCCTGCCGGGAAATCCTCCGTAGTAAGGACCCAGAGAGTGCCCTGGTAGTGCCAGAGATGAGCTACGGGTGACACTGCGGTGGGTGAGACCCCTGGTTAAGTGTGTGTGTCTCTGTGTGTGTGTGGCCCTGCACAGATCCATTCATAATCAACGGTTCGAGTAAATCAACAGCCACGCAGCATGGCAATCTGAACAGAGATGCCGGAGGCACGCTTTCACAGGTGCAGCCAGCTACATGCCCCCAAAATGGCCGAAGCACGCCTACTTTTTTGCCACCACTCCCGAACCAATGTCCACATATGGTGCCAGACTCTCAATCACTCTTGATGAAGGTAAGCGCTGCAAGCGGCATGTCTATTAGGCTTTTGCGCAGTGTGAAGCATACGCGTGGAAAATTTACCAATAATCTCTCAATTGCAAGAAAATTTGTCATAGCGTCCGTCATCTCTACTTTTATAGGCATCATAATGAAGGTTTAGGCAATGGAATGTGTTTCGGGATCGGTATGAGATACCGCCGGCCAGGATGTCGAACGTCAGGATCCCGATATCGTCATACCGAGTGGCAGAATGCTGGCAAGGAGGTAAGCGCAACGAAGCCCCTTGTGGACTCACTGTGCTCGCCATGCTGCGGGCTAGGTGGCGAGTTACGCCACAGGTTCTATTCTTCCTCTATGGGTGTTGTGGACACCCATAGAGGGGGAATCACCTACACTGCAGGTATACCGGCGGTGGTATGGTGGCCCTGTCGGGATCCCGGCGGTGGTATTGTGTCAGCCGGGATCCCGACTATTGGTTTGCTGACTGCATACCTGTGTTTCAGATTTGCATTGAGCATTATGAGGAAACATTGATGTTTTTCTGATGTATTGTTTTGATTACTCGTCGAATTTTGAGCTGATTTTGGTCAATTTTTGCCTTTGGTGAGTCTCCAATTTGCAAAATTGACCTAGAATCGGTAAAATGCTAAATCAGTCAAATCGACCTTGAGAGTGTGTGTGTGTGTGTGCCCAGGATTAGAACCCATGACCTGTTACACTGACAGCAGACACTTTACTGATGAAGCTATTTGCTCCTGTAGAGGAAGCATGAGAATGCTAACTATATGAAGTTACGTGTAATAATTGTCAGAGAAGTATCTTCATATACTGTAGTTAAAATTCTCATATTTCCTATACAGAAGCAAACAGCTTCATCAGTAAGGTGTGTGCTTCCAGTGTAATAGGTTGTGGTTTCTAATCCAGGGTGTGACACCCCCTTCAGAGCAGGAGACCGGCGGCAGATGACTCCGTTCCCTCCCAGAGTTCTGCCTCTGCCCTCAAGGTAGGACTAATCAGAGGGACAGAATGCATTTTATACACATGTAGGAAATTATTATCCCCAAGTCTATGGCCCTCATTCCAAGTTAATTGCTCGCTAGCTGTTTTTAGCAGCTGTACAAACGCATAGTCACCGCCCACGGGGGAGTGTATTTTCGCTTTGCAAGTGTGCGAACGCTTGTGCAGCCAAGCTCTACAAAAACATTTTGTGCAGTCTCTGAGTAGGTATGAACTTTCTCAGCCCTTGCGATCACTTCAGTCTTTTTGGTGCCGGAATTGACGTCACACACCCGCCCTCCAAACGCCCGGACACGCCTGCATTTTCCCTACCACTCCCAGAAAACGGTCAGTTGACATCCATAAACGCCCTCTTCCGGTCAATCTCTTTGCGATCGGCTGTGCAAATGGATTCTTCGTTATATCCGACGCTCAGATACGATCCGCATTGTACCCGTACGACGCGCGTGTGCATAGCGGTGCATGCGCAGTAGAGACCTGATCGCAGTGCAGCGAAAATTGGCAGAGTGCGATCAATTCGGAATGACCCCCTATATGTGGTTGCCCATGGACAGGCAATTGTTTGTAAGGTGCTTGGTAGGCGGAGCTTAGGGGTGGTCAGCAAATACATTCTATACTATTTTATGTTTCTGGTGCAGTGGACATTTTTCTTTCAACATCTTCTGCTGTGAAATTTCCCGCCCAACCTCCCTTGTGTTGCTTGTCAGTTTAGCGTTGGCTTTATCCGTGGCGGGAAAGAACAGTAGCAGTCACTATCTGCCTTTAGGTCTTGAGGTGCCAGGGCCGGTTGTCCTGGAGGCCCCACACATTAGGAGCCCCCACAGACCTTAATCTGGCCCTGTGAGGTGCTCACCCCTCATGTGTTAGGCTGATTCTGCCCTACTGTGGTCAGCATCACCATCGGTCCAGAGGGGCCTTTCTGTTGTGTCATTGGTGTGTGGAGGTGTTGGGTTGCCAGTCGGCCTCCCATCAAGGCCTGTGTGGATTTGGTGCAGCTCCCTTATTGGCTGCTCATCCAGGCACTGGTAGACATTAGCCGTCAGGAAAATGTTCATAAAATGCACATTATTACAAGAAGTGTTAGTTTTAGTTTAGATATGAACTGTAATTGAGAAATTGTATGTGAAGAACCACATAATATATTATGCACACAGAGATCCTTAAGAATAGTGTATGTCTATGATCACTGTAAATATACCTGTGGGGCAGAGGGCCGCACCTGGAGGATGACAGAGCCACTGGATTGGGAAATGTTTCATTTCATTAAGTGCAGAGCAATGAGCATTACACATCTTGTAATCTGTGCCAGTCCTTCCTCAGGGCTCCATCAGGGTTCCGTCTTGCATGTCAAACATACGTACAGTAAATGCTTCAAATTCAGAATTTACTGACTGAATATAAAATCACAGATAAGCTGTAATACCTTTCTTATTCCAGGGCAATTTATTGGCAGTCTCACATTATTACATTGTGTATCTGCGGCACCTGGAGCTTTGTAAATGCCCCTATGTACCACCCAATGGTGAAAAATGTATATAACACATGTAACTGGGCCCCATAGCAGCTGAACTCCCTGCACCTTTGGTAGCTACACCCTTTTATATTACACATGTGACTGTGACAAGGAAGGTGGCCCCTCTCAGCTCTGGGCCCCATAGCAGAGGCACTCCCTGCACCTATGGTAGCTACGCCCTTGTATATAACCCATGTAACTGTGACAGGGAAGGTGGCCCCTCTCAGCTCTGGGCCCTATAGCAGCTCCACTCCTGCACCTATGGTAGCTACAACCTTGTATATAACACATGTAACTGTGACAGAGAAGGTGGCCCCTCTCAGCTCTGGGCCCCATAGCAGCTGCACTCCTGCACCTATGGTGGCTATACCCTTGTATATAACACATGTAACTGTGACAGGGAAGGTGGCCCCTCTCAGATCTGGGCCCCATAGCAGCCGCACTTCCTGCACCTATGGTAGCTACGCCCTTGTATATAACGCATGTAACTGTGACAGGGAACGTGGCCCCTCTTAGCTCTTGGCCCTATAGCAGCTGCACTCCTGCACCTATGGTAGCTACACCCTGTATATAACACATGTAACTGTGACAGGGAAGGTGGCCCCTCTCAGATCTGGCCCCCATAGCAGCTGCACTTCCTGCACCTATGGTAGCTACGCCCTTGTATATAACGCATGTAACTGTGACAGGGAACGTGGCCCCTCTCAGCTCTGGGCCCTATAGCAGCTGCACTCCTGCACCTATGGTAGCTACACCCTGTATATAACACATATAACTGTGACAGGGAAGGTGGCCCCTCTCAGCTCTGGCCCTATAGCAGCTGCACTCCCTGCACCTATGGTAGCTACACCCTGTATATAACACATGTAACTGTGACAGGGAAGGTGGCCCCTCTCCGCTCTGGGCCTCATAGCAGCTGCACTCCCTGCACCTATGGTAGCTACACCCTGTATATAACACATGTAACTGTGACAGGGAAGGTGGCCCCTCTCAGCTCTGGGCCCTCTAGCAGCTGCACTCCCTGCACTTATGGTAGCTACACCCTGTATATAACACATGTAACTGTGACAGGGAAGGTGGGCCCTCTCAGCTCTGGGCCCCATAGCAGCTGCACTTCCTGCACCTATGGTAGCTACGCCCTTGTATATAACGCATGTAACTGTGACAGGGAAGGTGGCCCCTCTCAGCTCTGGGCCCTATAGCAGCTGTACTCCCTGCACCTATGGTAGCTACGGACATGAAAAACCTCCCAATGGGACTGCCTGTCTTGTGGGTGACTGGCAGGAAGGACTTCCAATAGGAAGTCACTCCCAGTCACAGTGAGTGGAGCCACTGAGGCAGTGTAGTCACACAGACTGGTGCATTTTACTGGAGGGGCTGTAGTCTAGCAGCCCATAGGTAAAATCCGCCACTGAAAGGAAGGTTTGTTCTGAACTGTTTGCCCGTGTGGCGCAATGCAGCCCGTCCACTAACAAATGCCAAAGTAAAAATCACCAATTTTACAAGAGCAATATACAATGGGAGATAAGGGGTGGTATCTGTCTATGTACAGGGCGCATGTAAAATATTTATAACGTGAAATACATCCCTTTTATTAATGAGAAGATGGTATGTCCTTCATATGACAACTTGATGGTTTCTCTGATTTCTTCTTCCTCCTCTCGTAGAGTCATATGGTGATCCCAATGATCATATAAAACAGAAGTAAAGACAGAAATGTGTAGAACAGTTTGTCACCAAATAGTTATTTCCACAAATTTAGGAAATAGAAGGGCGTACCCCACTCACACAGAGACAAGTGAGTGGAAACCCATAAAGGTATCTTTCAACCAAGTAAATTTCTTTAGAGTGTTGAAGACTAAATTTCAGGAGCGTACCCAAAACTCACAATTGTGGAATGATGAGAAATCACATAAAGGTATCTTTAAAATCTTTTGTTCTGTCAGAACTTGATAGTTTCTCTGATTTCTTCTTCCTCCTCTCGTGGAGTCATATAGTGATCCCAATGATCATATAAAACAGAATTAAAAGACAAAAATGTGTAGAACAGTTTTTCACCAATTAATTATTTCCACAATATTAGGAAATAAAAGGGCGTACCCCACTCACACAGAGACAAGTGAGTGGAGACACATATAGGTATCTTTCAACCAGGCAAATTTCTTTAGAGTGTTGGAGACTAAATTTCAGGAGCGTACCCCAAACTCACAATAGTGAAATGATGAAAAATCACATAAAGGTATCTTTAAAATCTTTTGATCTGTCAGATGCGTACCCCAACTTACACAATTTTCAGTTGGAGCATATACATAAAGGTATCTTTTAAATTTTCTACCACCAAGGAAAATGCGTACCACACCTCACTGGATATGAAGGTATTCAACTCCTATCAGGGTATCTTTATCCTCGGTCTCAAGAAATTATATCACATAGGATATACGAAGAAAACAGGGAAGGATTCCTCTTTGTTTAGTTAAAACGGAGGGTTTATTTCCCAAATGCATTAAAAAATCAAAAACATTTCTTCTTATGAACAGACTTGGTGCTTCATCGCGCCCTACGGGCGCTCTTCACACCGTCGCAAGGGGCTACGCCCCCTTAACCCTTGCATGCCTTTCTGGGGTTTAATATTTGTATTATATGGAGTATTACCTGCATTCCTTTGTTAGTGGTTAAATATTGCACAATGAAAGGGCGTACGATGGTGAAGGAGGCGCAGCCCCTTGCGACGGCGTGAACAGCACCTGCAGGGCACGATGTACAGAATGTAGCGGGTGCGGGGGGGACTGCGGATGGTGTCTGTAGATGCTGCGGGTGGAGGGGAGGCAGAAGTGGGGGTGGGGCCCGGATGGGGAAGGTTCGGGAGGTGCTGCGCGTGGGGGAGGGGCAGAGGAGTGGGGGATGCAGATGGGGGAGGGGTCCGGAGGCACTGAAGGTGGGGGAGGGGCAGGGGTGCCACGGGTGGGAGGGGCAGGTGTGGGGATGTTGTGGATGGATGAAGGGTTCCGGAGGTGCTGTGGGATGGGAAGGGACGGGAGTGCCGGGGGTGGGGTAGGGGACCGCAGGCACCATGGGTAGGGTAGGGGCAGGTACGGGTGTTGCGGCGGATGGGAAAGGAGGTCCGGAGGTGCTGCAGGTGGTGGAGGGGCAGGTGCGGGGGTGCCATTGGTGGGGGAGGGGTGGGTGAGGGGGGGGCCGCTGATGGAGGAGGGTGTCTGCAGATGCTGCGGGTGGAGGGGGGCAGGTGTGGGGGGAGACATATAAGGGGGGTGAATGGTGGAAGGGGCCTGGAGGTGCTGTGGGTGGTGAAGGGGTGGAGGAGTGGGAGCCACGGGTGGTGTAGGGGTCTGGAGGCACAGCATGTGGGGGAGGGGTGGAGTGCCGCATGTGGTGGAGGGGAAGGTGCGGAGGTGTGGTGCATTGTGGAGAGGTCTGGAGGCGCTGCGGGTACTGTATATGCCATAAAAGGTAGTTGGAGGGTATGCAGTAACAGGGCCAGGACAGGGGTGACAGGGTCAGTACAGGGTTGACGGGGCCAGGACAGGGGTGACAGGGTCAGAACAGGGGTGACGGTGCCAGGACAGGGGTGACGGGGCCAGGACAGGGGTGACGGGGCCAGGACAGGGGTGACGGGGCCAGGACAGAAATGATAGGGACAGGATAAGGGTGACAGGGCCAGGATAAGGGTGAAAGGGCCTGGATAAGGGTGGCAGGGCAAGGCCAGGGGTGACAGGGACATGACAGAACACAGGGCACGGGAGAGATTGGTATTAGGGACAAAACAGTGGTGATAGACAGATGTGTCTTACCGGAGTCACTGCTGCTGGCTGCTGCTGTTCCACTCCAACCTGTTGGGATCTGCTGCTGCTGGAGACTTGGCATGGCTGACTCTCTCAGGCTGGATTCCTGCTTCCTCTGCCCGTCCGCATCCCTCCCCCCCTCCTCAGTCACACACCGCAGACCTCGCGCAGCTGCCGGGCACTGTGGTAAGGTGAGACTGGAAATGACTGGTTAGCCCCCAGGAGATGCTGCGGCTGGAGGGAGGAGGGGGTCATAGCATGCACGTGGCGCGGACCTCACGGCTTCCGGGCACTGTGGTAAGGGGAGACTGGGAGTGACTGGTTAGCTCCCAGGAGGCGCTGCGGCTGGAGGGAGGAGTGGGTCAGAGCCTGCAAGCAGCTCGGATTTCTGTAGCGCTACCCGCCAGCTAAAGTGTGTGAAGGAGCTGGGTGCACCTCACTGCGGGTGGCAGTGCTGCAGCTAGCGGTGGGGTTGCTGGGGCTGGAGATAACAGAGGCAGTACGGAACCTGCACAGCGGCAGGTGCCCCACTAAACTGCAGCTAAGAAGCGTGGAGTGTGCCAGAAAGTGACGCTCCTCCGCACCAGAGAGACCCTGCTGAGTATGCCGATGTGGGGGGTCAAGTACACAGTGAGCCGGTGCCCGTCTGTCTGTATGACATACCCCTCACACACCCCCATACCTCCCAAATGTCCCGATTTTCGCGGGACAGTCCCATTTTTTGGGGTCTGTCCCGCTGTCCCACCCGCGGGTCGCAATGTCCGGCGGTGGGGGGGGGGGGGGGGGGCAGTTGGAAAGCTCCTGTACTCGCTGTTCTGCTTAGCAGAGCAGCGGTGAATAGTGGAGACAGAGGGAGAGGGGGCATCAGGGGTTACGGATTAATGGGGGGGTTCCAGCAGCAGAGCCGGATTAAGGGGGGGGGGGGGGCAGGGGATACGTACCGTTGGCCCCACAGTTTTAGGGGGCCCCCCGGCTGGAGTAGCTCTGTTCCAGCTCAGAAGCTCCCCCCCCCCCCCCGTCCTGCCAGCAACAGCGGCAGCATTTGTGCTACAGTCAGCACATGCTGCTGCATATTGCATACCTCCCAACTGTCCCGATTTTCGCGGGACAGTCCCGTTTTTTGGGGTCTGTCCCGCTGTCCCACCCGCGGGCCGTAGTGTCCCGCGGTGGGGGGGAGCAGTTGGGAGGCTCAGTCTCTCGCTGCCCTGCTTAGCAGAGCAGCGGTGAATAGACGCTGTGCGCATGCGCACAGCGTCTATTCATTGTAGACAGAGGGAGAGGGGGCATGCCAGCGGCTCACGGAGCGCTGGGCATGCCCCCTCAGTGACGAAATTGGGGGCGTGGCTCGCAATCACGGGTCTTCCCGCGAAGCCACGCCCCTTTTCATAGGCCACGCCCCTTTTTCGGGAGCGCACGCGGCTTCGCCGCGGGTGTGTCCCTCTTTCAAGGCGGCCAAAGTTGGGAGGTATGATATTGGCAGGTCTGTGGTGTAGCAGGGAGGCAGCAGCCTCCCTGCTTTCTTCTCCCTGTGCGGGTGTGTAGGGGGGAGCGACCACCTCCTCTGGATTTAGCCCTAGCTGAGGGGCCAAAATCCCATCAAAAAAATAAAAATAAAAATCGAAATTTGCATAAGGGGGCGTGGCCACGCGGGTGCCATTAGGCCACGCCCCTTACCCACAGCAGGCACAGCAATGAGATAGGGCTCCCCTGTCACAAGTGCCCTGGGCCCCCCGGACTCATAATCAGCCCCTGGGAGCATGCCAGCAGCTCACAGAGCGCTGGGCATGATCCCTCACTGACGAAAACGGGGCCCTCCCGTGAAGCCACGCCCCCTTTTCGCCGAGTGTGTTTCCCTCCTTCTGCCTGGATAAAGCTCCTGCAGAAAGCTGGGAGGTCTGCACCCCTGCCTGTGCCATGCCCAATGCCCATGCTATCTGCTTCTGCTCCTAGTCTCCTGTAGATTTGGCCAGATCTCTGTGACTCATTTGACTAACTCCGCCCAGTGTTGTAACTCTGCCCAGTGTTAGCAAATGAATCACAAGGTCACAGAATAGGGCTATTATATAGGAGATGTCGAAATACACATGGAAAAAATAAAAAAATAAAAATTCAGAAATAAATCCAAATCTGGTCGTCCCAGGCTACTCACAGTACTGTTTGTTCAACGCGTTTCGGTCTTTAACAGGACCTTTATCAAGAACTGTTTGTACTGTGGGGAGTCTGGATATTTATACTACAAACATCCAATCAGTGAGCAGCAGGAAATCGCATCATTAATTGATTATATAATTCCATTACTTTAAAACGTCAACAAAATATATACATATTCAAACAGAGTAAACCTTCAATATATTGAACACCAATCCAAATAAGTTGTGTGAATTATGAGACCCCAAAAAGCTTTATTCGGGCCATAATCACATAAACCGGTAAGGATTATGGGAAATGTAGGAAATAGGGCTAAACTCCATGCCCATATAAGGAGTTCAGCCGGACATTGTGAATCCCATGGCTAAGAAAGAATTTACCAATATTATGAGACCATGACTAGTGAACATAATAGAACAGAGAACTTTTCAGTATCTAAACTAAATGTTTAGTATTGTAGGTATTAAAGTCTATTTTCCGTCCGCGATCGGATGGTACCGCTGAGACTTGTGGGAGATGTAGTTTCTTTGCGGGACTCTTGTGCCCTTATAAGGAGATCCGCCGGAAGTCGAGTGGCGGTGGTTTAGTTATGTCCTCCATTGTGTCCTCACATTAGTTCCGTGTCTATGCAGTGACCGGAAGTGACGTCACGCATGGTCGGATCGTTCTCAGGGGAATCATGGGATACGTAGTTCGATGGCATAGTTACACGGACTTCATAGTAGTTGACTAGTAGAGTATATAAATAGATGTTAGTGCTCATAATACACAGATAGATGATGATATTCTTAAACAATCACAGGCATTATTTTTAAAAACCAAATGCAAATAAAAAGATGTCGTTTTTTTACAGAAACCATTTCAATTCAAAATCACAGTTTAAACCGTGGGGATTCAAAGTTCCATAAGTGAAAATATAGTGCATTTCTGATTTTGCAAGTTGTGAAGCTAGATCTTTACTGCGTATATTTCCTTGGACATGTTTAATCCCATAGAACCCTATTGCATCCGTAATAGAGCAATTATGTTTGGATTGTCAATTTAAACATAATTGCTCTATTACGGATGCAATAGGGTTCTATGGGATTAAACATGTCCAAGGAAATATACGCAGTAAAGATCTAGCTTCACAACTTGCAAAATCAGAAATGCACTATATTTTCACTTATGGAACCTTGAATCCCCACGGTTTAAACTGTGATTTTGAATTGAAATGGTTTCTGTAAAAAAATGACATCTTTTTATTTGCATTTGGTTTTTAAAAATAATGCCTGTGATTGTTTAAGAATATCATCATCTATCTGTGTATTATGAGCACTAACATCTATTTATATACTCTACTAGTCAACTACTATGAAGTCCGTGTAACTATGCCATCGAACTACGTATCCCATGATTCCCCTGAGAACGATCCGACCATGCGTGACGTCACTTCCGGTCACTGCATAGACACGGAACTAATGTGAGGACACAATGGAGGACATAACTAAACCACCGCCACTCGACTTCCGGCGGATCTCCTTATAAGGGCACAAGAGTCCCGCAAAGAAACTACATCTCCCACAAGTCTCAGCGGTACCATCCGATCGCGGACGGAAAATAGACTTTAATACCTACAATACTAAACATTTAGTTTAGATACTGAAAAGTTCTCTGTTCTATTATGTTCACTAGTCATGGTCTCATAATATTGGTAAATTCTTTCTTAGCCATGGGATTCACAATGTCCGGCGGAACTCCTTATATGGGCATGGAGTTTAGCCCTATTTCCTACATTTCCCATAATCCTTACCGGTTTATGTGATTATGGCCCGAATAAAGCTTTTTGGGGTCTCATAATTCACACAACTTATTTGGATTGGTGTTCAATATATTGAAGGTTTACTCTGTTTGAATATGTATATATTTTGTTGACGTTTTAAAGTAATGGAATTATATAATCAATTAATGATGCGATTTCCTGCTGCTCACTGATTGGATGTTTGTAGTATAAATATCCAGACTCCCCACAGTACAAACAGTTCTTGATAAAGGTCCTGTTAAAGACCGAAACGCGTTGAACAAACAGTACTGTGAGTAGCCTGGGACGACCAGATTTGGATTTATTTCTGAATTTTAATTTTTTTATTTTTGCCATGTGTATTTCGACATCTGTTCATAAGAAGAAATGTTTTTGATTTTTTAATGCATTTGGGAAATAAACCCTCCGTTTTAACTAAACAAAGAGGAATCCTTCCCTGTTTTCTTCGTATATCCTATGTGATATAATTTCTTGAGACAGAGGATAAAGATACCCTGATAGGAGTTGAATACCTACATATCCAGTGAGTTGTGGTACGCATTTTCCTTGGTGGTAGAAAATTAAAAGATACCTTTATGTATATGCTCCAACTGAAAATTGTGTAAGTTGGGGTACGCATCTGACAGATCAAAATATTTTAAAGATACCTTTATGTGATTTTTCATCATTTCACTATTGTGAGTTTGGGGTACGCTCCTGAAATTTAGTCTCCAACACTCTAAAGAAATTTGCCTGGTTGAAAGATACCTTTATGTGTCTCCACTCACTTGTCTCTGTGTGAGTGGGGTACGCCCTTTTATTTCCTAATATTGTGGAAATAATTAATTGGTGAAAAACTGTTCTACACATTTTTGTCTTTTAATTCTGTTTTATATGATCATTGGGATCACTATATGACTCCACGAGAGGAGGAAGAAGAAATCAGAGAAACTATCAAGTTCTGACAGAACAAAAGATTTTAAAGATACCTTTATGTGATTTCTCATCATTCCACGATTGTGAGTTTTGGGTACGCTCCTGAAATTTAGTCTTCAACACTCTAAAGAAATTTACTTGGTTGAAAGATACCTTTATGGGTTTCCACTCACTTGTCTCTGTGTGAGTGGGGTACGCCCTTCTATTTCCTAAATTTGTGGAAATAACTATTTGGTGACAAACTGTTCTACACATTTCTGTCTTTACTTCTGTTTTATATGATCATTGGGATCACCATATGACTCTACGAGAGGAGGAAGAAGAAATCAGAGAAACCATCAAGTTGTCATATGAAGGACATATCATCTTCTCATTAATAAAAGGGATGTATTTCACGTTATAAATATTTTACATGCGCCCTGTACATAGACAGATACCACCCCTTATCTCACAAATCCGCCACTGGTCTAGTGTTCAGCCAAAGTGCCCAGTAGTCCGATTTGGCCAGATACAGGTATACGGTAATGTGCCAGATATCAAGGTGCTTGGTGGTCAGGCTGAGCGGCTAAAACAACCTGCACAAAGCCAACTGTCCAAAAGTATCGTTCAGTACCATATTTGCTTCTGCTTATTAGTCATCTCATCTTTACTTCATTTTCTTGTCATTGTGTTTAGTTTGTGTCATTTCATGATTTTCTCAATGCAGAACACTCTGGGGTCTATTCATCATCCAGTATCCAACTTGCCTTTGGGGATATCACTGGAGCAATTCAGCAATACTCCGGTGCGGGAACAGCTGCTTCAATCTGTAACACTGCAACATAGCAGCGTTACTTACCCATCCGCATTGCCGGCTTTTGTGCTTGTGTGACCTGAGGCCATCCATACGCAGTGCCGCTGGTCACACAGTGAGCAGGGAGAAGAGGTATCCGCTCGAATCAATTCTTTGCATCATCAAAGCTAAGGAAGGAGCGCGGCTCTGAGAACAAGTGCCATCTGAAGATGGCGCTTGTTATTGCAGGTAAACTTCAGAGTTTGCTGAATATTCAGATGATCCTATCAGACCCCTAATGATGAATGGCCCGCTATGCAAAATGGTGGTCATTCCGAGTTGTTCGCTCGGTAATTTTCTTCGCATCGCAGCGATTTTCCGCTATTTGCGCATGCGCAATGTTCGTACTGCGACTGCGCCAAGTAAATTTGCTATGAAGATTGGTATTTTACTCACGGTATTACGAGGTTTTTTCTTCGTTCTGGAGATCGGAGTGTGATTGACAGGAAGTGGGTGTTTCTGGGCGGAAACTGGCCGTTTTATGGGAGTGTTTGAAAAAACACTACAGTTTCTGGGAAAAACGCGGGAGTGGCTGGAGAAACGGAGGAGTGTCTGGGCGAATGCTGGGTGTGTTTGTGATGTCAAACCAGGAACGACAAGCACTGAACTGATCGCACTTGAAGAGTAAGTCTCGAGCTACTCAGAAACTGCACAGAGAAGTCTTTTCGCAATATTGCGAATCTTTCGTTCGCAATTTTGATAAGCTAAGATTCACTCCCAGTAGGCAGCGGCATAGCGTGTGCAAAGCTGCTAAAAGCAGCTTGCGAGCGAACAACTCGGAATGACCACCAATATGCAGATACTAGCATTTTCGCAATTATAATGGGCCATTTAGGGATGATGAATAGGCCCTTCTGTGTTATATCAGCACCTTATTAATAAAAAAAAAACTTAATAATAATAATAATATTAATAATAATAATAATAATAAAAACACTACAATTAATACTACCTCCAGATGATAAATATTCCAGGAAAACGATAAAAGAGAGTGGATATTTCCCTTTAAATTAACCCACTACCCACATTTTCATGTATGTATGTTGATAGAACTTATACCCCTTTCAGACATGCGGCTAAATCACGGGTTTATGCATGTGAATGCGCATCAACCCAGGATTACTGCATGTGTGAAAAGTTCCGGATTCCCGACCCTGCTCCCTACCAGGGTCACGGAGCGGAGACCCGGGAATTTTCCGGCTAATGGACAAGGGTCACATGTCTGAAAAGGGTATTCATATGGTGATGGGCCGTGACAATCCACCAAAACAGCTTCAGTGCTGTTTTCACTGGAGAAACGTTTCTTTGTAAAATTCTATTGGCTGATATTTAACTACTGGTGGCGGAAGCCATTGTTTCAAGCTTCAGAGTCTCCGTCAGTCAAAGTTGCCAAAGATGGTCTTGTCCTTCCCTTAGAATTCCGTTATATCACCCCCATAGCAATTGTTTCCCATGGACAATCAGCAAGCTAAGTCTTCTCTCTTTCAAAGCCACCGGGATCTTTCGGCAATCAAAACATTGGGCAACGTGTTTATCCAGCATTCTTATAGAAAGCCAAAGCTTGATGGGAAGTAGATTGCTAATCGCTTAAAGAATCACATTACGTGCATCATTGTACATCATAAACTTCATTCACTCAAGAGTTTTGTTTCTTTCGGATGTTAACTGTGGGTTGTAATAAATAAAATAAACTTATAGAAAATGTTTTAAGTATAAGACTGGAATGGGTGTTCCCGTTTGTTTCTAATTTGATGGTGATTTTTAGGGACTGCTACAAATCTCCTTCTTTTAAGGAAACCTGGAACACCAAAGCTGTTGTCCCACAAATATTCACAAGAAAGGATCTTAGTTGGTTTGTGGTAGAGGAAGTATTTGTTCAAATAGCTTTCATCGTGCCAAATGGCCTCAAGATTTTTTTCTTTGTCTGTCATCATGGCATTATGGCAGAAATTGGTCAATTTGTAGACCTCTTCTACCGTACCTCCAAAGTAGCCCCCTGCATAATAAAAATCCCCTTCATCAGCCGGAATGTAAGCTTCTGACTTTGGATTACGTTCATAAGTAAAATCACCACGGGTTTTCCCATAGAAGCTAGGATGCAAAGTGCCAAAAACATCACTTAAGATTTCCACTCCAACATCATCGCTGAACCTCATGTCTACATCCAGACACACCAAATAATCCACTTCGTATATGAACTTTTTAGCAGAGAAGTCGCGGATCATCTCCATGCGCCTCATCGACACCTCTTGCCACTTTTTGTAGGCTTGAACTTCAAGAATAATTAGGTTTCTGCCTTCACCGAGGGTGATATTGGTAATGTCATTGGGTAGATCAGTAAAGACGTAATAATTGACCTTGTGCCCCAGCATAAAGTACTTCTCAGCGGTTTCGATAAATGTTTTGACAAAGATTACGTATCTGAAATAAAAAATATAAAATGCCACAAAATTTTAAATAGTAAATCAATGATCCATTCATTGTACAGTATCATGTAAGTGAAAGCAAAGAGGTAAGCACTTAATACTGGCCCCACCAAGTTCACTCTAAATGCTAGGACCAGGTCAGAAAGAATCAGTTTCCAATTAAGGACAGATTTGGGTCCATGGGCTGGGTCATTGTAGTAAGAAACTATCCAACTAGGCCCCTGCTTTTTTTTGCACCTGAAAAGTTGACCCTTTTCTCGCAAAATTACATAAGATACGTGAAAGCCGTGGAACTGGGTATTTTTGCGCCCGCGATCACGGGAAAAAGGCAGATTTGGTTTTCCTTGCCTGAGTCAAGGGAAACAAATTCCCAGATAAGCTGCAACCATGGCACTAATTGGATAGTCCAATACACTTCTTTTGCAAACATTAATACCTACAGACCAATGACTCATCTCTAAAGCTGGGTACACACAAGACAAATTTTGGCCCTAACTTGCGGATCGGGCCAACATATCACGCACATCATCTAGTGTGTAAGGGCTATTGCGCAATCCCGTGGGTTATTTATCGCATCTTCTGATCTTCCTGCAGTGCGGGCAGATCACATGATATTTTAAGCTACAGCATATGGATATGGCGACAGGATGATATATAGCACAGTTGAGATATTTCAATATTTTTGTGACATTATTAAAATCTTACACTATGAGACAAAAGTGCTATCTTTTGCAGATTTCGGGCTTGGTATGTAATACCGCTATCGGGATCCCAGTGTCTGTATTGTGACCGTCGGGATCCTAACTTTCGGTAATCTAATCGCATACCCAGATTTCTATTAGTCTTTAAGTTTTGCCTCAGTCTTTTTCTGAAATATGACTTTGCAGATGAGGGATGATGGACCAATGTAAAACTACTGTATTTGCTGAGAGCTGCAACTTTTCTAACTTTCTGTAAGAAGGGCAGAGCCAGCATCAATATTGTGCTATTCAGAAACCATATTTGAGATTCTGTTTCCAAAACAAAATGTATTGTTTCCTGTTTTGTTTCAAGTCTCTAAGCAAATAAAAAAAAATAAAACAACAGGAAAGGGGCGGCACTACAAGAAAAAAAAAACACGGAGGTGAAGCACTACAACAACAAAAAACACAGACAGGGGGAGCACTACAACCAAAAAACACAGACAGGAGGAACACTATGACCAAAAAACACAGACAGGAGGAGCACTACAACCAAAATAACATAGAGTCGGAGCAATACAACCAAAAAACACAGACAGGAGGAGCACTACATCCCCCCCAAAAAAGAGGGGGAACACTACAACCACAAAAACACAGATGGGGAGCACTACAAGCACAAAAACACAGACAGAGGGAGTGCTACAACCAAAAAAACACAGACAGGAGGAGCACTATGACCAAAAAACACAGACAGGAGGAGCACTACAACCAAAATAACATAGAGGCAGAGCAATACAACCAAAAAACACAAACAGGAGGAGCACTACATCCACCCCAAAAAAGAGGGGGAACACTACAACCACAAAAACACAGATGGGGAGCACTACAAGCACAAAAACACAGACAGAGGGAGCGCTACAACCAAAAAAACACAGACAGGAGGAGCACTACAACCAAAATAATATAGAGGGGGAGCAATACAACCAAAAAAACACAGAGAGGAGGAGCACTACAACCAAAATAACATAGAGGGGGAACACTACAAACACAAAAACACAGAGAGGGAGCACTACAACCACAAAAACACAGACAGGGAGCACTACAACCACAAAAACAAAGAGGGGGAGCACTACAACCACAAAAACACAGAGGGGGAGCACTACAACCACAAAAACACAGATGGGGAGCACTACAACCACAGAAACACAGACGGAGAAGCACGACAAGAAAGAAAAACACAGACGAGTGAGCACTACAACCAAAAAACACAGACAGGAGGAACACTACAACCAAAAAAACATAGAGGGGGAGCACTACAACCACAAAAACACAGAGGGGGAGCACTACAACCACAAAAACACGGAGGGGGAGCACTATAACCACAAAAACACAGACGAGGGAGCACTACAAGAAAAAAACACAAACAGGAGGAGTACTACAACCAAAAACACAGAGGGGGATCACTACAACTACAAAAACACAGACAAGGGAGCACTACAAGAAAAAAAAAACAGAGGGGGAGCACTAGAATCAAAAAACACAGGAGGAGGAGCGCTACAAAAAAAAAAAAAACAGATAGGGGGAAAGCTACAATCAAAAAAACACGGACAGGGAAGCACTACAACAAAAAAAAACACAGACAGGCGGAGCACTACAGCCAAAAAACAGGCAGGAAAAGCACTACAAACAAAAAAACACAGACAGGGGGAGCACTACAACAACAAAAAAACACAGACAAGGGGAGCGCTACAACCAAAAAAACACAAGTAGGGGGAGTACTACAACCCAAAAAAACAAAACAGACAGGGGGAGCACTACAACCAAAAACAAGCAGTAGGAGTACTACAACAACAACAAAACAGACAGAGGGAAGGTGACTATAACAACAAATTGGAGAAGAGGGTCAATGTAACTAAAAACAGACAGGATTTGCACTATAGCAAAAAGGATACTGTAACAAAAAAACAGACAGGGGGAATGGGTAATATAAGTAAAAATCACATGGGTGGCACTGTAATGAAAATATAGGGGGGGGGCTCAATACAGTGCATGAAACATATACAGTAGGGGCAGAATATAGTGACATAGGCGTCAATTCAATTAAATACAATGTGAATGCGTGACGTCACGCGCAGCCGCTGCGGGCCGGGGAGCGATGAGTATCCCCCGGCCAGCATACAAAAGCTGCGCTGGTCGGGAGCTACTCTTGAAGTGCAAAGGCATCGTTGCTGTACGATGCCTTTGCACTTCTGCGGGGGGGGGCTGGCACTGACATGCGGGGCGGAATAGCCCTGTGCTGGGCGTCCCCCCGTATGTCAATGTGAATGATCGTATCAATGAAAATAATAAAATTAAGCGGTGTGAGGGGGGGTGGCTGTAACTGTTGTGCCTTGGGTTGCCCTCACCCCTAAATCCGCCCCTGACCTAACAAGGTTCGAGACAGTGTAACCTGTTAGTAGACAGCAGGTTTCAAGCAAAACCAAGCCTGAAAGGTGAAACTGCTTACGGTAAGTAATATAAGGGAATAGACTGCAATTTACAGCCCATTTCCAAGCAAGCAGGAAGTTTAGTCAGAGACATACAGCTCCTGTAACACTAAGTGGCAGCTACAGTGATTCAGGGGTTTATTTACTAAGCCTTAGATGGAGATAAAGTGGGCGGAGATAAAGTAGCAGCCAATCAACTCCTAACGGCCATGTCACAGGATGTGTTTGAAAAATGACAGGAGCTGATTGGCTGGTACGTTATCTCCCTCCAAGGCTTAGTCAGTAGACCCCTCAGTTTCAGCTGTAAGCCGCCAGTACCTAGCAGGACAGCAAATGTGTTATTATCTGCCATCACTTAGCTAGCAGTGTTTGCAACCAGTGAGTACAATCCCAAACTGAACTTGTATAGTTGCAGTGCTGAGTATTCACTTCTGCCAGAGCCTGATAGGTAGAGAACACTTTTACCTAAAGTTTAGCAATGCTGCCAAGCATAGGCGCCGATCCCGTGGGTGCTCCTGCGCCCAGGCACCCACTGAAAATGATGAGCACCCACCAGGGCCGCTGTCCGTCACCTCAGCACTGGAAGTACACTGGCCACTGCAATGCCAGGGGTTGGTCTCATTTCCCCGCCGCACCCGCACGGGTTGCCCAACAGCTGCCAGCACGGACGTGCCTGTAACCATGGAGACGGCAGTCCGCCTGTTATTTTCTTCTACGGCCACAGTTTTCCCTCATCCATAGGGCCAGGAGTCAGGACCACCCCCTGCTTACCCTCAGCCGGCCCCCTCTACCTTGCTCCTTCCCATCCGTTGACCAGGCCCACCCCCTTCATTCCCTTAGCCCGCCCTCTTCTTCCTCTCAGCCCGCCCCCTTCTTCCCCTCTACCCTGCTGTCTCCCGTCCAGCTTACCAAGCCCACCTCCTCCTTCCACTCCACACTACTGCTCTCATTCTACTCAGCCTGGTGGTGACCTGTTGGGGAGAGGACTCCTGATGATGAGTTCACATAAAGAGAGGCACTGAGATATTTTAATAAATTTTCAGGAATGTAGTGCAGTGTGTCTCTGCTGCCGTAATGTGTAAAGAGGGGGACTCTGCTGCCGTAATTTGAATAATGGAGACTACTGTGCTGCGTAACATGAATTGGTATTGTTTTGTGACCACGCCCCTTCCCCATGAAGCCACTCCCCTATATGTTTGGCTTGGGCACCCACCAGCAAAAGCATAAAGCGGTACCTCTGCTGCCAAGTACTGTAAGGGGGATACACAGTTGCCAGGAAAGGAAAAATTCTGTTCTTGGATTACAGCCAGCCTAACCTTGCAAGACTTATATTTAACCAGACTTGGCATCCAGATCACAAACCGAGTACTCCAATGCGTACTACCTAGCTAGCTCTAACTAGTGTATGGGGCCCCAAGATTGAGATTGCTTGTATATTACTGCATAGCGTTTTGAATATATTGGTTAAAGACAGTGACGTGCGGTGAGGTAAATGCCTGGGGAGGCACTGGCTAAACTCGCTAACCTCGCTAACCGCACAGTGGGAATTCCTCAGCTACTAGTCACACTCCCCATAACCAGCACAGCTAGTGCTACAGCATACCTACCAACTGTCCCGATTTTGGCGGGACAGTCCCGTTTTTCACAGTCTGTCCCGCTGTCCCATCCACGGGTTGCGGTGTGTGGGGGGGGGGGGGGGGGGCAGTTGGGAGATCCCTCTCCCCTGTCACTCGCTGCTCTGATCAGAGCAGTGGCGAATTGATGCTGTGCGCATGTGTACAGCATCTGTACCCGGCTGGGGTGTGGTATGTGTGACCGGCAGTCAGGATCCTGCTGGTCAGCATACCGATGCTGGTATCCTGGCAGCAGAATGCCATGCGGGTGGGGGGAGAGCACAACAAGCCCCTTGCGGGCTTGCTACGCTAGCCATGCTGTGGGCACAGGCTCTATTCTCCCTCTATGGGTGTCGTGGACACCCATAGATGGTATGGTGGTATGGTGCCCCCTTCGGGATCCCGGTGTCTGTATTGTGACCACCGAGATCCCAACAATCGGTATGCTAAATGCAGGGCCGTAACTACGTGTGTGCCAAGTGGGCTTGGCACACAGCGCAGTTGCCCTGAGGGCGCACGGCCAGCGGCATGTAATGAGTCAAATTGACTCATTACATGCCGCCTCTGAAGTCACTCTGCGCTGTGCGCCGCCGCGCTGTGGAGCAGAGCTACAGCGCCAGGCAGGTGAGAAGGAGGAGGAGGGAGGGGGACTGGAGCCGCAGCAGCGCTATTTCATTGGTAGTAAGCGCCGCTGCAGCATCCCCATTGGCTGCCCGGCGCTGCTGTGGATGCTGGGAATGCGGTTCCTCCATCCCAGCATCCACAGCAGCGCCGGGCAGCCAATACAGAAGGAGAGGGGGACGCTGCAGCGGCGCTTACTACCAATGAAATAGCGCTGCTGCGGCTCCAGTCCCCCTCCCTCCTCCTCCTTCTCACCTGCCTGCACCGAGGGAGCTGCACGAGGAGCCCGACTGCCAGATAGTAAGTATTTCTCTCTCTCTCTCTCTCTCTCTCTCTCTCTCGGGGACACCGTCTGCCATAATGTGTAAAAAGGGGGTCTGGCTGCCGCATTGTGTAAAAAGGGGGCCTGGCTGCCGCAATGTGTAAAAATGGGGAATCTGCCTGCCGCAAAGTGTAAAAAGGGGGCCTGGCTGCCGCAATGTCTAAAAAGGGGGACTGGCTGCCGCAATGTGTAAAAAGGGGGCCTAGCTGCCGCAATGTGTAAAAAGGGGGACTGGCTGCCGCAATGTGTAAAAATGGGGACTGGCTGCCGCAATGTGTAAAAAGGGGGCCTGGCTGCCGCAATGTGTAAAAATGGGGACTGTCTGCCGCAATGTGTAAAAAGGGGGCCTGGCTGCCGCAATGTGTAAAAAGGGGGACTGGCTGCCGCAATGTGTAAAAAGGGGGCCTGGCTGCCGCAATGTGTAAAAAGGGGGACTGGCTGCCGCAATATGTAAAAATGGGGACTGGCTGCCGCAATGTGTAAAAAGGGGGACTGGCTGCCGCAATGTGTAAAAAGGGGGACTGGCTGCCGCAATGTGTAAAAAGGGGGACTGGCTGCCGCAATGTGTATAAAGGGGGACACCGTCTGCCGTAATGTGTAAAAACGGGGACGCTGTCTGCTGTAATGTGTAAAAAGGGGACACTGTCTGCCGTAATGTTAAAAAAGGGGACGCTGTCTGCTGTAATGTGTAAAAATGGGGACGCTGTCTGCCGCAATGTGTAAAAAGGGGGACTGGCTGCCGCAATGTGTTAAAAGGGAGACTGTCTGCTGTAATGTGTAAAAAGGGGGACGCTGTCTGCTGTAATGTATAAAAGGGGCTCTACCTGGTGTAGTGGCTGTGCAGCGTAATTTGAAAAATGTAGACTACTGTGCACCGTAGTATGAATTGCTATTATTTTGTGGCCACGCCCCTTCCCCATGAAGCCACGCCCCTATATATTTTGCACGCGCAAACGGCGCGCACTGCCCCTATCTTACTTGGGGGGGGGGGGGCGCCAATGTCGCTTCTTGCACACAGCGCTAAAATGCCTAGTTACGGCACTGGCTAAATGCATACCCCCCCTACATGGTGACTGTTTTAAACCGAAGCAACCACTAGTTAGTGCCTGGGTGGTATTTATTACCTACACCCCCACACTAGCCTGAAACTCTCCCTCCCTCTGCATTCTGTGCACAGCAATACTCACATTTAGCAGCTGGCACTACGGGATAGTCAGCTTGCAGATGGTGTCCACTCCAGTTTCCTCCAGCCAGGGTGCACTTTTCTACTTTGTCTAGTCCAGGCACGGCACCATCACAGCATCTGTCTCCTTCAGATGCTCCTTCTCTACACTGACTCTGCGAGGAGTGTGGCATCAGTGATGTGATGTCATGCAGCTCAGCTGCGACGAGCATGACTGGGTGATGCAGGGCTGGAGGGGCGCCGCTGCTGTTAGCCTCCCAGTGCCGGAACCCACCACCAGCTGGACTGGGGAGAGAGGCAATGAACCACCCGACGCTGAACCCCTGCGCGAGTGCCTGGCAACAGCAAACATGTGTGACATTAAGGGGTGACTGGGCAGTGTGCATACCTGGCACCCCCCGTGCGCACGCCTATACCCTGGGGAATGGCATCTGACACCCTGCCCACCCAGCTCAGCCCACCCCTGCTACTGTCCAATCACGTCTGCCTGATTGACAGGGGTGTGCCTTGATGTGAGCTGAAGGAACAGCTCCCTGTCAATAAAGCAGACGTTCTAGTGCCGCTTTTCATCAGTTTTCAATGGGCTTTTCCACCTTGGCCCCGCCCCCTTCCACCCCCCACTTCAGCCACTTTATTATTGTCAGTGGGCGCTGCCTCCCACACAGATTTGGCTGCGTTTTCATGCTAAAAATTATTAGAATAATACAAAGTAGGATCTTTGTATTATTTTAAGCGGCATGACAGGGGAGGCACTGCCCCCCCCCCCCCCCCCCTCCTGCCTCCCCTGACTGCACGTCCCTGGTTAAAGATATTTATAGTGTAACACCTGAACTATCTCAGTACTACCAATGCTTACACTCACTCTGTATATCGAACGCATAGGTAAGATGTTTAATTAGTTTATCTATGGAGAACGAAATGACAGGCATAGGAATGGAGAGAGTTAAACCTCCTGTGATGGGTGTGGACATAAGGGGTTATGAAAAGTACAGCCAATGGTAGGTAGGGGAGGGATCAGCATATATAGGGAGCAGGGCCGGTGCAAGGTTTCTTGACACCCTAGGCAAAACTTTAGCCTGCCCCCCTGCATGCTTACATAGTGGTACGTGGTGGATGCCGTACATGCAGGAGTCTGCAATTGTGGGGGTGGGGGCTAGCGGGCAACATGCGGGAGTCTGCAATCGCTGAAGGGGTGGTAGTCAAAAACACGCCTGAGACTGAAATCGCAAGGTGTGTGTGTGTGTGGGGGGGGGGGGGGGGGGAGGAGGATGTGGGTCTATTCATGATGCAGTGTAAACAGTGGAGAAGTTGCCTATGGCAACCAATCAGTGTTGAGGTAGCATTTATAAAGTGTATTCTATACAATTATATAAGCTGATTGGTTGCCATGGGCAACTTCTTCACTGACTTACTTCTCCACACTTTTCACTGCTTCATGAATAGACCCCACAGAAATGTGAAAAGAGAGAGGGTGATCGGGTGAGTGTTAGAGACGGTGGGTGACAGAAAAGTCAGTAGGTGACAGGGAGAGGGTGACAGGAGAGAGAGCGGACGGGGAAAGGGTAACAGCAGGGAGAGGCAGTGGGAGAAGGGTAGAGAGTGAAGCTAGGGACAGGCAGTGACCAGTGAGTGGAGGAAGGTGACAAGCAGAGGGTGAAAACAGGGGGTGACATTGAGAGGGTGAGAGTCACTGGGTAACAAGCGAGAGAGGTGATGGGGAAATGGTGAACAACAGGAAGAGTGTAATAGAAGAGAGGTGACGGAGTGAGGGCAATACCCCTTTTACACCGCCAGCATATAACACGGATTATTGCACTTGAAGGTGCATAACCCGTGTTGCTGGCTGGTGTAAAAGGTTCGAGTTGGAATAATCCGGGTCGAGTGACCCGGTATTCCAACTCGGGTGGTTTGCAGGGTTGAACACGTGTTCAACTCGGCAAACTTTGCAGTGTACAGTGAATGTGCGGGCGGCGCTTGGAGATCATGTGATCTCCAAGTGCCACCCCCGCCGTGTCACTGGCAATATGCCGGGTTGGCGAGTGCAGTGGGAAAGGGAGCTGACGCAGGGCGCAGCCGGGTAGCACCCGTGTCAGGCTCCCGGCTGCGACCCGCGCTGTTGGTCTAAAAGCGGTATAAGAGTCAGTGAGTGATAGGGAGAGGGTCTCAGGAGAGAGGTGACGGGC